>NW_010539672.1:8435-11433 GCF_000687285.1 Phaethon lepturus | reverse complement strand
AGGAAACAACCCCAGGTTTTGGGTCCTTATCATACACCTCTATACAAACAGCTTCTTAGTACGCACTGTCTAGTACGGATTCAGCCTTTGCAGAGATTAACACTGATCTTTTCCCAGTTCAGCTCCTATCTGCGCTGAAAAAAATTGTTCATAATTGCTTATAGCCCTCCCAAATGTTAAAAATGATCTTAAAACCTTTATCTTTTCACATACTAGTCTGCATACCTCCAGAATTAGGGTTTGAAATATGAATGTCAATACAGAACAACTCAACATTTCAGAATATTTCCTGCTCCATGCCTTCAGAGGTGTGAGAATTAATAGATCTTTTCTGGGCCTGGGCTTCTACTGTCCTTGAAGACTACTTAGTTTATGAGCACAGCTTTCCACTCCACTGGGAACGGTGTCTTTAGTATTGCATACTACATTGTTTGCAGCCTATATAAAATGTAAGAATAGCTCAAATTGAAGGTATTTTTTACACTAGGATGCAGTCTCAATTTTGGAGACTACACATGATATGTTAGGATTATGGTTTCCAGCATGAAATTGTCCTGCAACATCCCAAAGATTAAGGGTTCACAAAAGGTTTGAAATCTTACATTTAATTCAGAGAAGATTAAAAAAAAAAAAAAAAGATATGAATGAAAGGAACACATTCTTTAAAAAACAAATTCACACTAATGAACTAGAGGCAAGTCTCTTCCTAAGCTCATGAAAGAACAAAATTCCACCTCTGTTCTAAATACATGTCACATTCGCACAAGAGTATATGAATTATCTCTTTCAAGGCAGGGTAAAGTATGTGTGTAAACATCAGGCTTGACTGAGAAGATCTAGATATGATTCTAGTGGCACCAAATCCATGGTTAACAAAGGGGTTAATGCTGCACTGCTGGGAGCACAGTGCCTTTACCTCTTGGACTCCCAGTGCTGGATGAGAAGATGCTGTAGTCATGGAGTCAACAGCCCTGCACTACAGACCACATTCTCGCAGGAAGATCAATTTTGCATAAGCAGGATTCAAGCTAGTTTTATGCTGGCTAATGAAAGAAAGGCAAGGTTTTTGTCTTAACTATTTTCTTTACCACATCCTTTGTCAAGTTCTACAGAATTGTGATCACACGCCATGCCCAACTCAAGTCAGATTTTTATCACTGAGTGTCTTCGTGCTGTGCTGATCCAGTTTTATGATAGTGGAAGCAGCAGCCAAAAACAGCAAA
Organism: Phaethon lepturus; assembly: GCF_000687285.1. Lineage (NCBI taxonomy): Eukaryota > Metazoa > Chordata > Aves > Phaethontiformes > Phaethontidae > Phaethon > Phaethon lepturus. The sequence continues at coordinate 10,210 of NW_010539672.1, read as the reverse complement.
GAGTTTTATAAGACAACAAATTTTACAATTCTGAATAAATTCTGTCCCATGTGTAGCATGTAAAAAGCTACTGGGACATAAACAATTCCATCATCTTCATTAAGTATCTCTCTACGGGTTTTTGCCTTTATAACTGTAGCAGTTCTTTTCTCTTGGGTCTTCTGCATTAACATTAGTTAACACAAGGCCATATTATTTACACTTAGAGGAAACTGACAACAGCTCCATGTCCTGACATTTTTAAAGCCAGTATCTCTCAGGCACTCAGCACACCAACAGGCTCAAATGCTTTCCTCCTGTGCCACAAGTTGCCTGCATTCAAGATCAGCTCTACCAAGATACAGCCTTAGACAAAACTGAGGGGAAAACAGCTCTTTTGTGAGAAAAAGCTGTGAGATGACTTAGTGAGTGCATCTCCCACCACAGCTTGGGACCTGCATATTAGCTCAGGCCCTTGCCCTTTGTTCTCTTTGACCTGCTGACTTAAATTCCTGACTGGCCATTGGCTTGCCTCACAGAATCATAGAAACATAAAATCATAGAATAGTTTGGTTTGGAAGGGACCTCTGAAGATCATCTAGTCCAACCACCCTACAATAAGCAGGGACATCTTCAACTAGCTCAGGTTGCTCAGAGCCCTGTCCAACCTGACCTGGAATGTTTCCAGGGATGGGGCATCTACCAGCTCTCTGGGCAACCTGTGCCAGTGTTTCAGCACCCTCATTGTCAAAAATGTCTTCCTTATATCTTCTTTGAGTTTAAAACTGTTGCCACTTGTCCTTTTGCAACAAGCCCTGCCAAAAAATTTATCCCCATCTTTCAAGGTCTCTGCAGAGCCTTCTCTTCTCCAGGCTGAACAACCCCAACTCTCTCAGACTTTCTTCACAGGAGAGCTGTTCCATCCCTCGGGTCTTTTTTGTGGCCCTCCTCTGGATCCGCTCCAACAGGTCCATGTCTTTTCTGTGCTGAGGGCTCCAGAGTTGGATGCAAGACTCCAGGTGGGGTCGCACCAGAGTGGAGTAGAGGGGCAGAATCCCCTCCCTCCACCTGCTGGCCCCACTTCTTTAGATGCAGCCCAGGAGATGGTTGGCCTTCCGGGATGCGAGCACACATTGCCACCTCATGTCCAGGTTTTCATCCACCAGTCCTCTCAAGTCCTTCTCAGCAGGGCTACTCTCAAACCCTTCATCCCCCAGCCTGTATTGATACCGGACGTTTCACTGCCCCAGGTGCAGGACCTTGCACTTGCACTTTGACTCCTTCAGGGGTAACTTTGCCCCCCGGGATGGCATCCTGTCCCTCTGGTGTGTCAACTGCACCACTCAGCTTGGTGTTGTCTGCAAACTCGCTGAGAGTGCACTCGATCCTACTATGTCATTGATGAAGATATTAAACCAGTACTGGTGCTGATAAGGACCCCTGAGGGACATCACTTGCTACCAGTCCCCATCTGGACATGGAGCCATTGGTCACTAGCCTCTGGATGCGACCATCCAACCAATTCCTCATCCACTCAACAGTCCACCCGTCAAGTCCATCTCTCCAGAAGATCATCCAGAAAAGGATGTTGTGGGGGACCGTGTCCAAGGCCTTACAGAAGTCCAGATAGATGACATCAGTAGGTCTTCCCTTGTCCACCTGTCCTCGTTTCAGCCAGGATAGAGCTGGCTTTCTTCACAGAAGTTAGTGTGAGACTATGTTTTGGATTTGGGATGAGAAACTGTTGATAATGTGCTGATGTTTTGGGTTGTTGCTGAGCAGTCAAGGACAGTCCA
>NW_010539672.1:0-7930 GCF_000687285.1 Phaethon lepturus | reverse complement strand
CCATGTGCCCTAGCATGGCTTCTAAGAGGATCTGTTCCACGATCCTCCCAGGATGACACGTCAAAGGTTCCCAGGGTCCTCCTTGCTACCCTTTTTTAAGATGGGTGCAATGTTCCCCTTCTTCCAGTCTCCAGGGGCTTCACCTGACTGCCAGGACTTTTCAAATATTGTGGAGAGTGGCTTAGCAGCTACATCAGCCAATTCCCTCAGGACTCTGAGATGCACCTCGTCATGTCCCATAGATTTGTGTATGTTCAAGTTCCTCAGGTGGTCTCGAACCTGATCTTCTCTTACCATGGGAGGGACTTTGCTCCTCCAGTCCCCATCTTGCAGTCCATCCACCCGAGAGATGTGGGAAGAGACACTGCCAGTGAAGATTGAGGCAAAGAAGTTGTTGAGTACCTCAGCCTTGTCCTCACCCATAGTTATCAGTCTCTCAGTCTTGCTCATTAGGGGGGTACGCTCATTGGTGGGGCTGGTGCAGTGGCTGCAGATGCCTTGGCATCTGTCATTGTCCCCACCCTACATTGCTGTCCTTGTTGGGGTGTGGTGGGCCTGTATTGCAGCTGTTGTGGGCATCCTGCTGGCCTCCCTGCCACCTTCAGCTCTCATTCCTGGCTCTTGCAGAGTGTTTGCTCCCTGATGATATCCTAGACTTGTCAATTTCCTTTTCTACTCTGAAGTTAACCAGTGCTTCTGATTTTATCTCAGCTATTTTCAGCTTTTAGATTGTGTCCTTCTGTTGCCCTTTTTAATCTATGTTCCAGGAGTCTTAGGGGAGGTTGTCTTTTTTTATTATAAGTTCTCAGTGAATTATTATTTTGTACTACTTACGACAGTAGTAGAAGACTTTGTCAAGTTAGGTTTTTCTAGTTAGGGACAGAAAGTAACAAAATATATCTTCATGAAAACTTTTCTGCCTCTAATTGGACACTGACAGTCACCTAGAGACAAGAAAAACCACATGCTTCCCAGTTAATTTTGTTCATAGTGAACATTGGATTCCTGGATTTCTTCTGCACCACACTGAATGATTTATGGCAGTTTTTAACCCCACTGATGACAATTTGCCTCTGGATGTTATGAATCTTAGCATATCTTAAATTCAGATGTGATGAAGGCAAATATTCATCTCAAGAATCTGAAATGTCTCTGTTAGTTCCAGTGCTGCAGCCTGGCAATGAGCACTATTCTAATCCCACAGCATCTTTCAGCGTCAGGTAGGTCTCTTCAGTTAGAAGTGTTTATTTAGTGCTTCTAGTAATCTGCTCACAATGCTTAAATATTTTTTCATTGTTTTCTAATGTTTCATCATCACCTGTTGCAGGGTTACTACTCATTTCGTATTAACCTAGTCACCACTACCACTGATCTTGTCCTCTAGGGTACTCAGTATCCTCAAGACTAGTCAGTACTTGAAGAGTGAGCTAAGGGCTGTACAAAGCGATACTAACGAGCTTTTCCAAAAGAATTCAGCACAGAATTGATTACAGCTCTATGACTTCTATGCTGCTCTACTTCACAGTGAAAAACTCAATTATGTAAATTCGTCTCTTGAACAATTCTATGAGACTGCTTATTTTTTGTTTATTATTTTTAATAATTAAAATTATTGCATATCTATACAGTGCATTATTTTGTGAGAAATGGCTCTGATACTGATCCAAAAATGGATTTTGATACTGCAATGAACATGGAGTGAAGAGAATTACCTTTCTTATCACTCTCTTTAGGAAGGAGAGAGTCTAGATGGATAATGCAGGAGAACTCTCCAGAGCAAAAGACATTCTTCCTTTTTCTTTTCTTTGACTTGTATCACAATATTATTTTCATCCACATGGGAGTTGAAGTTCTTTTAAGCTCACCATAAAGACACAGAGTAAGACACCGTAGCACTGAAATTTAGGAACCAGCACTTAGGTGCTGCAATTGTGTAGTTCATCCTCACTTATGGTTCAACAGTCGCACAGGGATTTTAGGAAGATCTGAGAAATGTCATCTTGACATTTGCTAGTAACAATAAACAAACATATCAGAAATACGTCAGCACCCAAGATGCAAATAAAATCCTTTTTCCATTTACATCTTCAAAGGTTCAAGCGAAGTACAAAAGGAGCTAGATGGTTCCATGGTCCAGGTCACTTACTTGATAAGTGCCTGGTGCCTCCTCAACACCTACTCTTGCATGCTTCAGGGTCTTCAACTCTCATTCAGATCTTCCCTTGTGCAAGCTGCCTCTTCATCCATGAATTGAGGTCTTGAACACCGGTCCTGTGTGTTCCTTCTGGGTCTTGGCCATCCTTTTGCATTGGACACTTGCCTGATGGGATTCATATTGGCCATATCCAGCTGCAGCCTGCTGGAGATGGCAGTCCCTCAAGATGCAGCTGATTCCAAGTCACTTTCATCTGCTGACCTTCTCTTCTGCCCCATACACCAACAAACTCCTATCCCTGACATTGTCTAGCTAAATAACAGGCTAACTTAAATTTGACTTCACTTTAAATTTGCTGTTTCAGAAGGGCATGTGTGATAAAAAATGTTTTTTCCCTGCCCTGCTACGTCATCTGGTTGAACTGATTACTTTAAGGCCATACTTTCATATCTGCACTTACTTTCATTCATACATGATTCTTCCAATCCCCATACATGCCACCGCTTTTTGTCCTGGATTTGAAAAATCTCAGGAAAATTTATTTCACAATTCAAATTGCTCACCTAAATTCTAGTAGGATTGGGATCTATCACAGCTTTTATAGTCCTTTTCCTCAGGTGTAAAGATTTCAAACCTTTCTCAGTGAAATGATTTAGGATTTCCCTTTGAGGGTTGCAGATAGGCCAAACTGGTGACCTCAGATGCAGTGCATAGTTCCCTTTTAAGTCTGTATTTCTTTTGCTCATTCATTTAGCTTTAAGCCTGATTCCAGCCCCCAAAACCATCACAAGGACCCATTGCAGAAATCTATAACACTTACCTTGTCCCTCAAGACATCAGCTCAAATCCTGATCTTAGACCTAATCATATCTCATAGTTTTGCACTAAAGAACTTGTTTTGTTCCTATTTGGAACTCTGGAGCTGAAGTCATAAAGACTCTGTGTCTTAAACAATGTCTAAGACAACACTGTAGAGAAAATACATGTGTTAGTCAAAACACATACCTGTAGAAGCTGGGAAGGCAGAAAATTCTGAATTTCAAAATAGTAATGCTACTTGGCTACTTCTGGAAGACTTAACAAGCTGAAGCCAAAGTAAGAAGAGAAGGAGAAGAGATGCTGTAAATTGAAAAGAGTACAGACATGAAATTGTTTTTCTTGCTACCCATAATAAGAACTATTTTCTCAATAAGGCATAAGGAAGAAGATGTTGAAAAAGTCAGAAGAACCTGGGCAGCAAAGCAGCTAAAAGATTTATTGTGGCAGCAATGGTAAATTGCCAATGCATGCACATGCAAAACCACAGGGTATTATAAAAAGAGTAGCACATTTCGGTTTCCATACAGAGGAAAAGGAAGTTACAAATGCTGTCTGAGCAGCTTTTCTGTGGTTGTATATGAAATAAAGCATTTATCTCTAGAATGTTCCCTTACACGAAAATAGAGGCAAACTGGAGCAATTAAGAAAGAACATGGCCTACACACAAACAAAATCAGTAAAAGCACAGGTTTAGCAAGATCTTTAAGGAAAAGTTGATCTAACAGAAAAATAAGAAAGAACTGCTGGTCCAGAATTATGCATGTCTGATAATATAAAGTGGGGGGGGGGAATCAGCCATACTGCTCAAAAAGCACATTCCTCTACCACTTTCCTTCCCCTCTCCTCTAAGGAGTCTTACTCTAACAAAACTGAGAAGCACCTTGGGTTGCAGCTCTATTCTATCATTTCCACGGCAGCTGCTATGGGTGAAGAATGCAGGACTGGGCACTCAGGCAGAAAGGAGGAAACGCACAAGCTTTGTCTCAGTTGTCCCACAGGATAAGTCACGTGTCCAGGCCCGAGATTAAGGGTGGAGCAGGGCCCTGTGATGGTCCAAGGCTCCAGCATCTCTGAAAGGATGGCCCAAACGACAGACCACAGCACTCACTCCTGTGGCTCTTCCTCAGGACACACCTTGTTACTCTTACTAATTTTGAGAAGTTGAAGCTGACCTCTAGCATAAGAAGTTCTATGTAAAAAAATAGCATGCTTCTGGGTATCTTTGGGAGGAAAAAAGTTTCCCTTTATTATTATTCTTTGTGCAATGAAGCACTGGACCAGAGGAGTGACAAGAGATGGAGTGCATATCACAAGTCATACAGCAGTAAAACAGGAATGTGGATCCTACAGAGCACTACTTATACACTATGAAAAAAGCCTTTGTACAGCCAGGGTAATAAACTAAATGACCTCTAAATTCTTTCTTCTGAGGTTGCTCGGTTCTTTTGACCTTTTTTCAAGGACTTATTCCTTGGTGTGCTCAACCGGCTATCAACAAACTAGAAGAAATTGAATAGGCTTAGCAAATCTATTACTACATAGCCAGCATCCTGTTGCTGTTTTAATGTACTTCATGTCACCAGGGAATTCAAAGTAATCCTTAATAGAGGAGGAAGTCATTAGAGGAAAATCCGAAGGTCATTATCTTTTATGTTCTAAGTTTCATGACAAAATAACCAGAGGACCAATAATTTTATTAAAAACTAACATCCTGAAGCAAATAAGTGAATTTGAAGCTTTAGCTTTGTATTATGGAAAGGGAATAAATAGTTTATGAAATGTTAAAGCCAAGAGTCATACCCTTGACAGTTTTAAAGGATAGACTGAGAGGGAGATTGTTATCCTATGAGTCAATGGGTGAGCCCACACTAGCCTCAGCAAGATCAAACTTTCACCCTTCTGGAAAGCCAGCAAGACTTGCTTAGGAAGCCTGGGACTAAAACAAATATTCTACATGCATTTTCCACAGCAGAATAGCTACCATTAAGAAGCTCTCAGCTTTATGCTTCTCAGGTATTTTCTACTGGGAAAATAACTATACCACTTTGTTACTGGAAACATCTGTGCCAGTTAGGAGCATTTTAGCAATCTGCCATTAATGTTTATCTTTGTACTTAATACAAGTTCACAGCATAGCTTCTTCATTTTCTCTTCCTTCAAGGCTACATCACATCTATAGCTATTTTTGGAAAGAAAAACCCAAAATCTTGTGTTTACCACATTTAAGAACAATTTCCAGTGCAGAGCCATAGTTCCTGGCATATGACTGGTTTCTTGAAGGCAAGCATGACCTCAACCACCCACCAGCCATGCTCTGTCTCCTGTGGTGAGCTTCATTACCTCAACAGGTGGGGCCCGGTCTGGCCCAGGAACTCACGGCTGCATGGCACAGCGGTACATGGCACTCGCACCACAGGGCTGACGCCTGCAATCACAACGCCTCAGGGTTTTCAGGTCACTGTCTACAGAGAATAGGGAATGTATTCTCTCCATGCAAAGAGCAACACACAGACCTCCACCTCGCATGTAGATTGTGCAAGATAACTGTTGTAAAGAATGAGTGATAGACTTCTAAATGCTCAAAAGAATATCACAAGCTTTCTGTAATTAAAAGATACCAGTTTGACTTAATTTAATAGAACATCAAATGGACACCCACATAAGAAAGAAAAATAGAAATACGTGCAGCACTTATTTAGGGAGGAATAAAGAAGGAAGAGCAGGCTTTTGAATTTTATTTAAAACACTGGGCAGTCATGCACTTGACTGAGTTGTTGTATTGCTCCTTTTAAATCAAGTTCAACACTCTTGATACAAATGCACTATATTTAAATCGACCATTAGTTCATTTGTATTTTTAATTCTTTCTTAAAGATCCACTAAAATGTAGCCAGTGTGAATGACTTAACTCAGTGCGGGCGGGGACAGGACGGGCGGTGGCCAAAGCCCCTCATGGACAAAAGCGGCCCCAGAGAGCATGAGCTCTCTGGTCTGGTTCACCCACTGATTACTACCCACTGTTGGTCATGCATGTTGGCAGTGATGAGATTGCACTAAGAAGCCCAAAAGCGATTAAAAGGGACTTCAGAGCGCTAGGGCAACTGATCGATGGAGCGAGAGCACAGGCAGTGTTTTTGTCAGTCCCTTCAGGGGCAGGGAGGAATGCTGGCAGGAACAGGAAAGCATACCCCATCAACACATGGCGCAGGGGTTGGTGCCATCTGCAGAACTTTGGGGTTTTGACCATGGGGCTGTTTAAATGGCACCAGGCCTCCTGGCAGCAGATGGAGTGCAACTGTCTCCAAGGGGGAAAAGGATTCTTGCTCACAAGCTGGCAGGCCTCATCAAGAGAGCTGTAAATTAGATTGGAAGGGGGAAGGGGATAAAACCAGGTTCACTAGAGATGAGCCTAGGGATGACATGCCAGTGTTGGGGGTGAAATCGAGAGCCCAACTCAAGTGCATCTATACCAATGCAGGCAGCATGGGCACCAAACAGAAGGAGCTGGAAGCCACTGTGCTATGACTTAGTCACCATCACTGAGACATGGTGGGATGCTTCTCATGACTGGAGTGCTGCAATCGATGGCTATAAGTTCTTCCAAAGGGATAGGCATGGAAGGAGAGGTGGTGGGGTGGCTCTGTATGTTAGGGCGTGTTTTGATTATATAGAAATCAATGACTGCGAAGATCAAGTCTAGTGCTTATGGGTAAGGATGAGGGGGAAGGCCAACGAGGCAGATATCCTGCTGGGAGTCTGTTACAGACCACCCAACCAGGATGAAGAGGCAGATGAAACATTCTATAAGCGACTGGCAGAAGTCTCGCGATCACTAGCCCTTGTTCTTGTAGGGGACTTCAATCTACCGGACATCTGCTGGAAGTACAACACAGCAGAGGGGAAACAGTCTAGGAGGTTCCTGGGCTGTGTGGAGGATAACTTCCTGACACAGCTGGTAAGGGAGCCTACCAAGGAAGGTGCCCTGCTTGACCTGCTGTTTACAAACAGAGAAGGACTGGTGGGAGATGTGGTGGTCGGAGGCCGTCTTGGGCTTAGCAACCATGAAAGGATAGAATTCTGAATTCTTAGTGAATTAAGGAGAGGGGGCTCAGCAAAACTGCTACCATGGACTTCCGGAGGGCAGACTTTGGCCTCTTCAGGTCATTGGTTGAGGGGGTTCCTTGGGAGACAGTCCTGAAGGACAAAGGGCTCCAGGAAGGCTGGACAGTCTTCAGGAAGGAAATCTTAAAGGTGCAGGAGCTGGCAGTCCCCATGTGCCGTAAGACAATCTGGAGGGAAAGATGACCGGCCTGGCTGAACAGGGAGCTTTTGCTGGGACTCAGGGAAAAGAGGAGAGTTCATCATCTTTGGAAGAAGGGGAAGGCAGCTCAAGAAGAGTGGAAGGATCTCGTTAGGTCAAGCAGAGACAAAATTAGAGAGGCAAAAGCCCAGCTAGAGCTCAGTCTGGCCACAGTTGTAAAGGATAATAAAAAACACTTTTACAAATACATTAACAACAAAAAGAGAGGCAAGGAGAATCTCCATCCCTTATTGGATATGGGGGGAACATTGTCACCAAGGATGAGGATAAGGTTGAGGTACTTAATGCCTTCTTATAGCCAGACCAGGTATCCTCAGGGTATTCAGCCCCCCTGAGCTGGAAGACAGGGATGGAGAGCACAATAAAAACCTCATAATCCAGCAGGAAACAGTTAAGTACCTGCTAAGTCACCTGGATAGCCACAAGTCTATGGGGCCTGATGGGATCCACCCAAGAGTACTGAGAGAGCTCGCAGGGGAGCTTGCCAAGCCACTCTCCATCATTTATCAGCAGTTCTGGTTGAAAGTGGAGGTCCCAGAGGACTGGAGGCTTGCCAATGTGATGCCCATCTACAAGAAGGGCTGGAAGGAGGATCCCAAGAACCACAGGCCTGTCAGCCTGACCTCAGCACCAGG
>NW_010539671.1:124546-153219 GCF_000687285.1 Phaethon lepturus | reverse complement strand
AAGTCTGATGAGGAGAGGCTGAGGGAACTGGAGGTGCTCAGTCTGGAGAAGAGAAGGCTGAGGGGAGACCTCATCGCTCTCTGCAGCTACCTGAAAGGGGATTGTGGTGAGGTGGGGGTTGGTCTCTTCTCCCAAGTAACAACCAATAGGAGGAAATGTCCTCAAGTTGCACCAGGGGAGGTTTAAATTGGATATTAGGAACAATGTCTTCACTGAATGGGTTGTCAGGCATTGGAAGAGGCTGCCATGGAATTGGTGGAGTCACCATCCCTGGAGGTATTTAAAAGATGTGTAGATGTGGTGCCTAGAGACATGATTTGGTAGTGGACTTGTCAGTACTAGGTTAACAGTTGGACTTGATGATCTTAAAGGTCTTTTCCAAGATAAATGATTGTATGATTCTCCCGTTGCAGGCTCTCAGGGGTTGCATCTTGTCCTTTAACTGAATGCTCCTGGGAGGACCTGATTCTATCTTCTTTGTAATTGCCCTTCCAGTATTTCTAAAAGATTTCCCCCCAAGATTTTCTCTTCTCCAGGCTGAACAAGCCTAGTTTCCTCCATCTGTTTCTCAGATATAATATGCTCCAGCCCCTTGACCATATTGGTGGCCTCTGCTGGACTCACTCCAGTTTGTCAGTCTCCCTTTTGCACTGTGAGGCCCACAGCTGGGCACAGTCTCCAGATGTGGTGTTAGATGTGCCAAATAGAGGGGAGTAACAACAACTCTTGACTTTCTAAGGTTTTGCAAATACAGCTCAGTATGCAGCTGGATTTCGTCGTCACTAGGGCATGATGTTGATTCATGGAGAACTTGTTGTCCACCCAGACCCTCACGTCTTCTTCTGCAAAGCTACTTTCCTGTCATCTTGTCCCTAGGCTGGAGTGTTGCACAAGCTTGTTCTGTCCAAGGTACAGGTCTTTGCTGAACGTCAGGAGGTTTCTGTTGGGCCATTGCTCTGATCTGGAACGTCCCTCTGAATAGCAGCTCTGCCCCCAACATATCAAACCACTGCTCTATTTGGTGTTATCGACAAACACTGTAAAGGCTCTGTCCCATCAGCTTAAATACAGAAATGTAGCTTAAAGCGGTGTGCAGCCTTCCTTTCCTTTATTTCTGCCCTGTAATGCTGCATTCTCCTTCTGATTTCATCCATTCTTTCTCCATTTGTCTTCCAAATTCCTGGTTTAGCTGTGCTTATTCCCCTTCTGTTCTCCCCACCCCACACCTCCTACCTGGTTGCCTGTTCCATTCCTTCTTCTCCTTGGTGAGTTTCCTGCCTGCAAATGGATTGTTGTCCTTCTCTGCTCTTGTCTCTGGGACCCTGGACTCCCCTCTCCACTCCATTTTGTGGGAAAGTCAGAAACAGTAGAGAAGAATCTCTTCTGTTGTCACCTTCCAGAATGTTTCTTCATAAAGAATACTGGTTATGAGCTGTAAAATGTGTATCTTTGATGCAATGACTGTTAGAAATGGACGGGAGGAGGAAATCTGTAGAACTAACGTGGCTCTGCAGTGTGACAGAACAGCCATGATTGATAGCTTGGGAGAAAAGTGACTCTCCCAGTGTTGCAGGACTGTTCCCTTATATTTGCCAAAATTTTATTTAGTATCATGTTGCATCAGCCTCCAAATGTCTTTGCTTGTGAAAGAGCATTGCACAGCCCGATGGTCCCTCCTTGGAAAGTTATTCTTTGCTTATTCAGTCTTTTTTCCCTCCCGTTTTGGTTTTACCCTGTTTCCCTGGTTACTATATACTTCTGTTTGTCACCCCTCGTGGGCTGATGTCCTCCTCTGTTTACACGTGTCACATCTGCAGACAGCTAGCATGTTGCCTGGCCGAGGTATCCGTGTCTCCCTCTGCCCCGCATAGCTCAGCTCTGGCCGCCTCTTTGCAAAGCTTTTCCCACGCCTCTCTTGAACGCTCTTCAGTTTCCAGTTACACTTCTTGGTTACCCGTCATGAAGAGCTGAATTGTACTAAAACCCTCCTCTCTACTCCATTTCTCTTCCATCTTTCACTTCTATCATCCCTCATTTCTGTTTCTCTATTATCTGTATCCTAGGCTCTCTTCTTACTTCTCCTTGTAGTCAAGAGATGAGCTGAAGCTTCATAGATGTCCTCTCACCTCTTGGGCTGGGTAGAGGTTGGTAGGTACCTATTACTACCTGTTCCTCTGGAGTATTTTGAGCCCTCCACTGCTTGGAGGGAATTACATCAACACTTTGTTTTCTCCTTTTCCCATCACTCACCCTGAGCTCTCTGTTGGCTCTCAACTCCTCTCATCTCCCTTTCCTTTTTTTTCTTGGCAAAATTTATTTGGAACCTCACCAATCCATGACCCATGAGACCAAAATCTACTCTGTCTGGACAATTGCAACATTGTTAGAAAGCTGCAGACCCTAGACTGAATTTTTGTTCTTTCCTTATGGATAATTTCCCTCTCTCACTCAAATTAAGCCACAACAGCACGTAAACGATTGCTCTGTGAGTGAGAAGATATTTAACTTGATCCTTCTGAGAGCAGACCACAGGTGTTGTCAGAGGAGGTGTTGGTGGGTAGCTTTGCTGCATTTCAGCTCTTCAGATGCTCAATACAGCTCTGACAGAGCAGGCAACTACCATTAAAAAGCAGTAAGTGAAAGAATTATATATACATCTGGACAATCTCAGCTTTTTCTGGGGCTTGTGTAAGACATACCACAGAGGTTTGGTTTTCAGAGGAGATGGACTCAGTTTTCTGGAAAATCAGACTTGTTTCAGGATTGGCGAGATGCAGGCTGCAGATTTAGGCATCTGAAAATAAATCACTGATCGCTTTTGAAAATCTTGATCAAATTACTTCACATGGACAGGCATGAAATGGGAATCCATAGGCACAAGCACCATGGGCTGTTTGTTGTTATAGAAGATAATTTAGTACAGGCTGTTCCAATTTAGGTTAAACAAAACTAATAGTTAAGTGTCATATGTCTTACACTAGCCTGTGCATGGCTGTACCTTTGCACATGTGTGCACAAACAGAATAGACAATTGTTTATGGAAAATAATAGATACGGCGATGCAAGGTCAGATATGTTTTTCTCTCATGTGGAGAAACAGGCGATTCAGGCGGTGGTTTTGGTTTGTTTCTTCCCAGACAAGTAAGAGGGTACTGAATGGCACGGGGAATAGATAGGAACAGGAAAGAAAATGCTCTGGGCTCCCAAAATATTCGAAGGCTCTTACTGGGTTTGATACTAATCCACTATGGCTAGTTCAGGGCTGAGCAGGGTCCCTGCAGAGAGGTCTGTAACCAGAGGCTCTGGAACTCTGCTAGGGTTTTGTTTTGTCCTGGCTTTGCAGGAAAAACCAACGCCTTTGGAAACTAAGACTTGACTTTCCGTGGATGACCAACATGAGTCATGACTCGTTGAACTTTTAGAGACTCTGGGAGTGTTTCTAGTGTTTTCAGTACTTAGGTGTACCCAATCTTACTGCAGAGGATCAGTTTTGGGGACAAACCACAGCACGTTGTGGTAGGAAATAATTCAAGGGGATCTATTGTCCTGCCCCCCCATGCCAACACCTGCAGAGAGGCAGCCACGGGTTGCATGCAACAATTAAAAAAAAAAAAAAAGTTTGCGTTGGTTGTATAAGTCTCACATGCTCTACAAGGTATCCCAGAACCCAGAAGGGTGTTCCCTGGGCAAGCAGCAGGAGCTCGCTTTGCATCAACAGAGGCTGTTGCAAGGACTTTATGAAAAAGCAGTGAATGAGGGTGTAAATTATGGTTGCAAAATCACAGTCAAAGCCGCCTGTATCATGCCAGCCTGTTAGAACAACGGGGCTAACTGGCAGAAGGATGTATAATGTGTGAGTAATGTCTACGTTTGATGCAGGATCACGCACTTTGGCATTTGGGCTTCTTGCAGGCACAGAAGCAGACAGGGGAGGCAAAAGTTGGGGCTGTCATCTGTGTACCCTGATTTTGAGGAATAATATCATGGAGAGCTCCCATTTCTCCTGTATTCCCCGTCTTTGCTCTTTTATTTGTATTTTCTTTCCCTCACCCTCCTCATCCCATCCAGAATAACAGAATTGGCTGGAGTGGGCTCATGTCACTTCTCGGTTGCTTATGTTGGTAACAGAGAAATCCAAATGAGCCATTCTGCACTTTACTTCTGAGGCTTATTCCTCGAGAAAGCTGTTTCTGCTCCCAGGGAAGTCGGTAGAAGTCTAATTAGTCCCAGATGTTTAGTAATAACAAGGACTTCCTTTTGGTAGAGCCAAACAAAAGCAGTGTTAAAACCGTTAATTAAATGGGTTTGGCTCTGTCATCAGGTTATTAACTAATTCCAGTCATGGCAGCCAAGCTAATACTGGCTCTTAGAAGGAGATATAATCTTGCCGTACTTGACACAAAAGGCATGAACTCAGTGTGTGGGTAAATTAGCCTGCATCTGGGTGCCCAGCTCCACTTGCTTTCACACCAAAGGAAAAGCTCACCGACTTCAGCATCAGGCTTCCAACTAATCCCTGGGTTTGCTGCTTGTGCAAACTCTCTCCTACGAGAATAAGAGCTTTAGCCAACGGGTAGCGTTGACTTTGTAGATGTTAGATCAGGCCCTATTGCTGCTGGCTGTTTGTGCAAATGCTTCAGCAGATCTCTTTCTTCTCCATTGGTTGTACTCTAAGATATGGAGCAGTGGTCCCTGCTTCAGGACCAGAAGGTGAAGTCTGAACACCATAGAAAAGTAGGAAGACATAGCTTTTCATTTGGAGCTTTCCAAGCTGGTGCTTTAATATATTCACAACCCTGTGCTTTTTACAAAATTCAAAGGTGTCTTTATTGTACAAAATTCCACAATGAAAACTACCAGCCAGTTTCTTACATACCTGCTTTGAAAATAGAATTATACACCTTTTTGTAGTGTGTTAATTTTGACATTCACTAGCTGGAAGAAACAGAAGTGGAGCAGCAATTTGACTCTGAGTTACTTACTTCGACAGGTTTTGGTTTGACCTCTATTTCTCTTATGTGCCTTAATGTACATGTCCTGGCATTAACAGAAAACCTGATATATCTCCTTTCAAGCCCATTGAACCCTGTTAGTAGATCAGGCTCCTACTGTTGGTGAGCTGCTTTTCACTTCAAAAGGGTTAACCTGTTGTCAGAGTATGGGACATAATATATGTCAGTGTCAGCTTTTAGCAACGCAACAGGCTGGCCATGTTAAACCCATCACAGAATGAGGATCTACATAACTTTTCTTGCAGCCAGTCCTCTAGACCATAATAACCTTTTAGAGAGAGACAGTGGACATCTCACCTGAATAATGGCCCAGGACTAGGTTGCTTGTGTATTGTTTCACACCAGAATCTTCAAAACACCTTTTTTCTGTCTAACCTCCTGTGACCTTTAAAAATAGACCCTTTTTTTTTTTTTTTGCATTGAAATGCAGCTGTATGCAGTGACTTCCCAACAGTTTTCCTTAGACATATAAACATTTCAGTCCAATGGTAGCTGGTTGAAATTCATTCTCCAAGATTCCTCTTTTAAAAAGCGTTAACCCCAGAAATGAATTTCTTCACATTAAACCCAGTTAAATATGTATTGCACACGAGGAGCAAATTTCTCCTCTTTGAGTTGAACTGTGGACTTGTGACCTTCTGAGCAGAACTGGGTAAGATATAGTGCTGCTGTTGCACGCCTGAGATTTTCTTACATCCCTCGTGGGTATTAAGTGCCAAGACTAATTAACCTCATCTGCCTCTCATGTCCTGCCCCAGCTGTTGGAGCAACATACTACAAGTAAAGGGAGGTATCCAAAGAGGTTCCCACCACCAAGGTTTTTGGCTCCCATGGAGAGCTGTGGAGTTTTCAAAATGGCAGCCACGAGCACAACAGACATCAACTGTGATTTCCTTTTTAAACTAAATTCTCATTGTTTTGGAACTCATAGGAGATTTGCAACCAACTTCAAGGACTGAAAGATTGTATATTGGCCCGCTCTGGCATTGGCTTGTATGGCTTAAGCTTAAGAAGGGTTAGAAGCTGTTTGTTAGTTCTAACTAGGTAGGAAAAAGCACAGCTCATAGCTCAAAGCAGAATATCTCATGGAGGCACATAACTTTGAGAAAGGCTTTCCTACTCAGTTGATGTCATCAATGACTGTCATAAAAAGATGATTCAGTCACAATGCTCAATTTACATAAAGTCTTTCTGTGAAGGTGACATCACAAAGTATATTTGAGCTTAGTGAAAAGTCTCAAGACCTTAAGAGGGCTTTTTCTTTTGGTCTGGTTTAAATTACACATCCCTCAAAACAACAGCAGGGCCTTACAGTGGCCTCTTCTACCACTGTATGAACTTCTTAGGTAGATCTGCTTGTGCATGAAGCAAGTGCAAAACATGGCAAATTCTCCTTTCGGTCCCTGTAACCCAGAGCACTATAGTGGTGCAGTCCAGGGGCACTTTGAAACCATCTTAAAATCCACAGTTAAAAATCAAAGATGAGAATTTTACCCTTCATTTCTACACACCGGCAGTATAGCACCTGATTTCTTCAGTTTTCAAGGCATTTTGTGTTCCTATGCTTTAAACTGATGGCTAAAGTTTTGCCTGCGGAAGCAAAAGAAAGAACCAACACCAATGATGATCACGGATAAAACCAACACAAATGTTAATATAATAAGGAAGTTGATTTTCTTCAGATCCTCTTTTTCACAGTCTTCTGGTCTGATGTTCCCTATGTGCATTTCTTCCTGGTACCCGAAGTTCTGAGTGTACTGGCACATTAAGTGCTCCACGTTGGGGATCTGGACATTTTTGTTCTGGATCATCGATGAGAGCCAGATGTTTCCACAGCAGTTTAGTGGGTTCCCAGTGAGATACAAGTTTTTAAGGGAATTTTCTAATGCTAAAATATTGCTGTTCTGTAATGTACTAAACCTATTGTTCCTCAGGTCCAGAACTT
This sequence comes from Phaethon lepturus, assembly GCF_000687285.1. Lineage (NCBI taxonomy): Eukaryota > Metazoa > Chordata > Aves > Phaethontiformes > Phaethontidae > Phaethon > Phaethon lepturus. The sequence continues at coordinate 146,262 of NW_010539671.1, read as the reverse complement.
CCAGTGGAGAGTCACCACCCCACTTAGGCAACCAGTTCAGCTGATTTTCAGAGAGGTTTAAATGTTTAAGGTGACTAAAACAGGGCAAGTCAATGTTTAAGTCTTTCAGGCTATTGCCATGTAAATACAAATATTCCAGAGACTTTTCCAGTCCTGATAATGCTTTAACTTCTATTTTCAGTCCAGGGTTCATGGCAAGGTCCAAGACAATCAGAGAAGTCTTGTAGAAAGTGTATGCTGGTAGGATGTTCAGCATGTTGTCGGCTAGGTACAAGTACTGAAGAGTAGGAGAATCGACAAATGATACACAACCACTTTCCTCTCCAGCAAGTCTTTGCTTAGCTAATCCTGAGTACATACTGCAAAGGCTGATATTATTGCTCTGTAGATTAAGCAGTCTGAGGCTAGGAAGACTTGAGAAGATATCAAATTGCAGGGTCTGAAGGTGGTTGCTTTGAATGTAGAGCTCCTTCAAATTTGACAACGTGCCAGCATCTAGGAGAAGGTTCTGCAAAGCATTGTAGCTCAGGTCGAGGACAGTTAGGGAGGTCAATGCACTGTCATAAGTTACTGCAAATGCCTGAAGACAGTTTTTACTGAGATTAAGGGTGTGAAGGGACAACATTGATTCAAAGAACTCATCCGGAATGGATTTGATTTCATTATAACTTAAGTCTAGATATACAAGATGGGATAAATAAAGAGAACTTTTGTTTCTACTTTGCTTCTGATCAAGAAGATGAAAAGAAGCATCTAGCCACTCATTTTCCATATAGTCCATTTTATTATGAGGGGATTCAGCAGTGAGCTGGATTAAATTCTTTGATAAATTCAGAGTTACCAGTTTATTTACCTGGGGGAAGACTGGGAAGCGAAGCAGTTTGTTTTCACTCAGGTCCAAACATCTTAAGCTGTATTCATCATCTGACTTTGCGGTGTGGAAGGTCTCAATGCTATTCCTGCTAAGGTCAAGTATCTCCAGCTGCCTGAGGTTGAAATCAGAGATGCAAGTAATTGAATTCATGGAGAGATTGAGTTTGGAAAGGTTCACTAGAGTCTCAAAAGCACCTTCTTCTATTTCCATGATGATATTACTCTGAAGATCTACCTCCACAAGATTGGGAGATCCCTGAAACATCTTGTGTGATATCATTATAATACTGTTGTCTGCCAAGGAAAGATACCGCAGTGCTGGAGCTTGTTTAATGAAATACTCAGCCATCCCATTGTACAGACTGTTGTGGGACAAGTCCAGTATTTCCACCTTGGGTAGAAGTCCAATCCCCTCTGTCCCATTCTGAGCAAGCTCATATAAGTGATTGTTGGCTAAATTTATTTCCAGCAAACTCGTCATATGTGCAAAGACTCCAGGCGTGATGAAGCTTATCTGGTTAGAGCTTAAATCCAGGCACTGGAGGGAAGTGTAAAACGATAACGGCATTTCAGGGATGCTTTGAATCAGATTTCCAGACAGATCTATTTTGTTTACATTCGGATGGAGCTCACGAGGGATTTGGTGAAGGTCTTTGTTGTGGCAAAATGCCTGCGAGTTTGCCTGCCAGAAAAAGAGAGAAAAGGGGTCATCATGTGACAAATGAAAAACATATTTGCATGAAATACAAAGAAAAAAATATTCAGCATCCGGGCAGTTCCTTCTTCTGAAACACTGACCACACTATTTTGTCTGAGCACTCAGACAACAAGAACAACCACCCTAAGTCTTCTTTGCAGCTAACAGCACTCGTTTCATTTTAAAGACATTTCTGACTCGCAACACTAGAGAGTTTTATCTGCATGTGATGCCTACTAAATGTTCTCCTTTTCGTACCCTTCTCCTGGGCTCATTTTAATAGTCCTAAGTGAAGGAGTTTTTCGCTCTTTACCTTGCAATCAAGAACTGTTTCCTCACTTTTGTTCTGATGATTAATTTTCTCAGCTTTGTCATTATATTAGATTCTGCAAACTCTACTTGCAACAGTAAGCAGTTTCTAGAAGAGCTCCAGTCTATTGGTAGCATTAGTCCCAAAGCAAGGAGGTGGAGTAATGTTTAAGGATCCTACGGCACAAAAAAAATCTCTCTCCTTAGTCACACCCTCAGATATTTGACTGTGTCTTTCTTTAGCCAGGGCTTAGTGAAGCAATGCATCCTTAACCAAATGAGTCTTCAACTACTGAAACATTTCTGATGCAAACCTCCAAACTCCTCCTGCTTTTACCATCCATATTTATCCTTTTCTTAAGGAAACTGTTCCTTTTGTCTTATATGTGGAGCATGCCTTATGAAACCACCCACACAAGGCACCCGTGATACAACATGGAAAAGAAAAAATATGTAAAGCCAGCTTTTAGAGAGGCAAAAAGCTGTGATGTGCCATGAGGGTCATGGCTTTTCAATCCAATTCTCAGCAGCAGGGTAGAGAAAAACCCCAAGTGTCGAAGTCAAATTCATCTTCTAGATGCATGTCTGTTTAATTGTAGCTAGGACTGAATCTGTGTCCAGAGCAAAATTTGGAGTGTGTGTTCATAAGGAACATTGGAAAAATGAACATGATCATCCTTGCATAAATGTCAAGCTGTATTTTGTTCTTAAGGACAACATACAGCAGCGGGAGGAAGTGGAATGTGAAAAGCTTAGGCAGCCTTTAATTTACTGGAGGAAAACTCTTGTTATAAATGTATTTGGGTGACTGGGTCATGTACTGTTTGTAGAAAGATCAGAAAGAAAAGAAAGAAAAAACTGTGTTGAAACTTAATTTCTGTGGAGAAGCAGAATCCAGATTCCATGACGCAAAGCTTTTCAGACATTAAAGAAACATTAAAAGTAAAAAATATTAAAACCCATCTGTTTCATGTGAACTTTTAGGTGAATGAAGTGGCAGGTCTGTTTAGGAGAAGTGGGGCAATAGTCAGCATTTTGTGAATCTCTTTTGCATCATGTGTGTTTTGGAGACAGCACAAAAATGTGCCAGAAAAGTGTAAGTGCTCATCCAAACTCTAGATACACATAGGCTGCTCCACAGTCCTTCCCATGATACATCTTTCCCAAAGATCCCAAGTAAATGGACTGTTGTGCTGCTTTTGGCTGGGATAGAGTTCATTTTCTTCATGACATCTATTAAAACCTGAATCCCCTCCTTTTTTCCCCCCCAAATCACTCAAATCCCCCCCCCAATAATTAGAAGAAAAGAGAAGGGAATTTTCTGGCTTCTTCCTGACATTATTTCTTTCCTGCAAAGCCGCTGTAGGATTGCTTATTTTGAGCTAAAATATGCACAGAGCTGGGCTCAACTCTGAGGCTCAGGAATGGAGCAGGAAGTCTCCTCTTCATTTTGTGGAAGAGGGAGAAGCCAGAAGGATGCAAAAATCCAGAGTGAAAAAGCTGCAGTCGCTTTGCAGCCTGCGGCAAATTCCAGGTTTCTTCCCACACTTCGAGCCAGATCTCAGCAAGTGTTGAGCACCCTCTGCTCCCTCTGGGCACCCAGCGCCGTGGCGAAGTCCTGGTCCAACTCCTGTTGGCGTCAGTTGGCTGGTTTTCACTGAAGTCAATGGGGGAGAGGTCAGTTCCAGTTCACCACGTATCTTGCAGGATTGGGCCTTTAATCTGCAGCCATTGAACCCTCCCGGTGATAACAGGGACTGATAAAATCTATACCTCCCACTGACTGCCATTTGTTCCTATAAAGTTTCCCCTCCCATTTTTTTTAACTCTCATTCCTTTTCACTGACTATTTTGATCCTCGCTGAATTTCTTATCTAGTCTGTTCTGCACCATCTTTTCTCCCTGAGGCTCAAACTGCGTGAATTTCATTCTCATCAGCACTAGGTAGAACAGATGAAGCATGTCTCAGTGGGACGGAACAAACAGCATCTGTTTGTGTGTGTGTCTCCTCTCCTCCCACCCTGTAGCCCAATGGGTTGGCAGCCTGAGGCTGGAAAAGAGGTTTTTGCCAATCTCATGTTCTAACTTCATCATCTCTGCTGACGCTGCCACTGGTTTGTTTGAAGTCCATTGGCACGAAGTACTGCAGTGTGGGGAGCACTTGGTCCCTTCGGTGTCTGGTCCCATTCAGGTGTTGGTGAAAAAATGACCCAACAGCTCAAAAGTTGAGCAACGTTTGGATTCTCTGATTCTTCACTGCTCACACTGGGTGGAAGTTGTCACTCACCTTAGCAAGAGTCCTACAAACAAGGCAGCTGGATCCAAGCATCCACCTGTGTTCCCCCTTATCGACTCATGAGTGTTTGAACCAAAGAATTTGGGCTGGAGCCACTTGGCATCGCCTTGCACTTGCACAGTGTCCACGTCCATTCTCTAGAAGAGCTGCCCAGGTGGAGGCTCAGCTACACAACAAAATCTTAGCAATTTGCCCAGGTACCACATATTGGCTGACCTGTGGTGACCAGATACGCATGTGTTCTTGCATGACCTCGATGCAAGGTAATATATAATTTGCTGAAAACCCTTCCCTTCTGTGAATTATTTGGAAGCTCCTCCTTTCCCAGTTAACATGAATTAGCAGAAACATTTTTCCTGGGGAGGCAAACCGTGAACTAGTGGAAACTCCTCTCCTTGGATATCAATACGAGTTAGGAAGAACCTCCTGAAATTTAAGATATGCCTTGTTGTCTCTCAAACGGGCAGATGCACAGTAACTTGTATAATCACTGCAGCTCACTCCCATGTCAGGGGTCTGGTAGGGACTGTTTACTTCCTAAAACCTCGTTTACAAGACCGGTTCAATGACAGGAGCACCAGCGGTGAGCCGGGGTGGGGCACAGGTTTCTGGTTCATGCCTCTTCCAGCAGATCTGGGACAAAAGTTTTAATTTCTGAGACTTTGCTGTTCTAAAGGTCTTGCCACAGGGAAAGTACCACCTAAAACAGCGAGGCTGTGATGAAAAATCATCACGTGAAGCAGGCGGGACTGCTGGTGGACCCATCAGCTAATCCAGTAGCTCCCGCTCTCTTTAAGCTTGTGTTTGGATTTACACCCTCCCCCTTCCATTGGACCAAACGCCCAGCGAAGGAAGATGAGCAAAGCTCCATTGCCATTAGCGATGCTGAGCTGTCATTTTATACCAGAGGAGCATCCCAGCCCCCGGCTGCAGCCTGTTTTCTGTCAGGGCTGAATTTATCCCAGCCTAGTTGTGTAGGGCCTTGGGTCGATGAAAGCAGTTTACAGTGGGCTGGTGGAAACAAGGATGTGTTTACTTCTCAGCAATCAATCAGCCTGATCTGTGACCCATGAAGAAATGGGACGGGACAAATCTGCTTTGATTATCGCATGTCTCGCCCAGCCTTCATGTGACTATGATACATGGGACCCAAGCTGTCATATTTACGGTGGCTTCATCAGCCTTCCCTCTCCAGCCAATGAACCGAGCTACCCAGTCACCTTCCCAAGATCTTTTTATATATACTAGGTCTTAATTTCTCTGGAATTCAGGAAGTGCAGCAATACGGCAGGGTGGGCAGGAATGGAATGAGTCCCATAAGGGAGATGTGTACAGCTAGCAAATTATTTTTTTCCCTATTTTGGAAATTCTTGAGGATTTGTGCTGAACAGCTTCAACGTTCAAGGAAAAAAAAAAAAGATAAGTATTTTTAAACGGTCTGTTACAGTCAGAAGCACTTGGAAAGGGAAGGGAGAAAGTTCAGCTGTGAGTAACATCTATAATATTGTACCAGGTGCTTGCAAAAATATAAGGAGCAAATTTTGTACTGGAGCGAGAGGCTTTGTCACTTCTTTTACCTGCAGCAGAAGTCAGGTACAACTGCCCTGGCAGCCATGCTGTGTCAGGGCAGAGGAGGTCAGTCTCCCTGCTATTACAAAAGGGCTGGTATATATGTATTTCACAGAAGATGCTTTATTTAAAGTGTAAAGAACTTAGGCCTGATAGAAAGGAGTTGTTTAGGTGTGAGTTCTTTCTCTGTCTCAGCTAGAGAATCCCTGTACAGTCCTGGGGAAATCAGGTCAAATTTCCTTTAACCAGCTCCCTCTTAGAAAAAGACAAAGATAATGACCCTTCTTTTTCCCCCCTTTTATGTGCTGTCGCTACAGTGACATAGCCCGGGAACAGCCTGCTGAGCACCCACTCACCCAGCAAAGCCCACCTCTGCCACCCCGGAGAGCCTGGTCCTGGGGGGGTTTCCCTTCTCAGAGACCATAACTATTTGTGCAGTGGCTGTAACAAGGGGGTCCCAACCCCATCCAGGGTCTCCAGGGGCCTGAGTAGGGAGACAGCCTTACCATTTCACAAGACATCCCCTCTGTGGGCTGATAGTTAGAGGTCCCTCTGTTCACCACTGCCAGGAAGAAGATGACGTACAGTTTCATGGTTCTGCAGGTAGAAGTAATTGTGGTTAGATTTCAAACGTGACGCAGTGGCCAACGCTGCAGAAGCTGGCCCCAGATCATCGTCTAACATGGAGAAGCACACACGCAGTGCAATAAATTAACGCATCTCTGAGCCTACAGCACTTAAGACCCACCTACGTACCTTTGCATCCCTTTGAGCCTGGTGGGACGAAGAGAGATTTATACAAGGACTTGAAAGGAAAGTCCAAGGCATTTCATGGGATTGCCCCTGTGTGCTTTCAGCTGCCACCGAGATGATACCCAGGCCACCCAATGAAGTCCAGGTGCTCAAACTGGGCAGTGTGTCTGGCATCATGGAGAAAGACAACCACTGAAGAGTGAGTTACCTTCACTCTCCCCACAGAGGCAGCTCAGGTACTTTCAACTGGGCTGGGGTTTTGGGTTGCCAAGTCCTGAGCAAAGCGAACAGATGCCACTCAGAAACAACAGGCGTTGGGAACGTTTTCCATTTCCATCCACAACATATTCCACTCCTCTCATCCCAGACAGTCAAAGAGCTTTTACACACGCACCCAGATTTGTTGAGTTAATATAAACAGCTTAAAGAATAGACCGAGAACTTTTTGTCCAAATGTTAGTTTTCCATTTTATGCATCCCAGGTACGGGCAGGCTTTTGAAACAGATGCCTTACAAAGAGACAGATATAAAATGGCGTGGATTTGTGTGAAACAAAGGGTTCGAGTTTGGAAAGCACTCCAGAAGAGCGCGTAGAAATAACTGCAAAAGGAGCAAACAGCACAGGAACGCCTGTCACTGGGCAATGGGAGAAAATACGACCGAAGCCAAGGGAAAGCATTCGTCCTTCAAAAGGGCTTGTTTCTAGATGGGCACTAATGAGATCTCTGGCTATGGTCACCACTTATGTGAGCTCCAGATATCACTCCTTTACAACAGCCTCTGTTGCAGACATGCAGAATTTGTCTGTATTTGTATGACTTCTTGCAGGCAGGTCTGAGCGGGTCCTGCCCACATCCAGAGCCAGTGAGACACGAGCCAGCACCTAACTGGAAGCCATGCAGCAGTGCTTAGCTAGCACTGCTCTTAAGTCTTTCCAGGAGCAAGCCTGCATCTGGCAAGCTCCAAATGAGTGCCAATCCCATGCACACGTGCCACCAAAAAACAGCATCAATGTACCGTTACTCAGTGGCTTCCACCCACAGAGCATCAGGAGGCTGGAAACAAAAGGGATGGGATCGTTCCCAGCTGGTGGAGATCCCTGAACTTAGTCACTGTTTGAGGGATGCAGCTGATGGCCACGCTTCCATGCAGCAATGGCAATTGCAGCACAGCAATACCAACAGGTTCACTATGGGAACCTGCCCATCCCTCCACTTCCCAACCAGAGAAGAGAGTTGTGTATGAGGAAGAGAGAAACTGGGGAGGCTTAGACCACATCTACTCTATTTTCAGATTGCACATTCCTTCCCATTCAGGGGAACAACTAGTGATGGATGATGATCTGGGACCCCAAGGTGAAAGAGCTTGGAGATTGTCTTTGAGGCTCAGCAGCAGGATCAGAAGTCTGTTTCCTTCCTCTAAAATAAGACCAAGGGTGCTCATTCTCGACCCTTTTAATTCTTGTTTGCAGAATACACTGAAATCATCCTATGGAAGGAGGAATTGCTGATACTACCATCTATAATGTCTCTGACATTCCCCCTCTGTTCCTCCTTCCCCAGGCTTAGAGAAGGTGCCTCCTCTAAGGAGGAGAAAATGAGTTTTATCATTTGGGTATTAGTGTGCCGAAACTGAGAGAAAAGACAAAGGTACCAATGATTACAAAGCTTTACTCAGAGTCCTCAAATGGAAATTGTTTCTGTTTAAATCCGATTAATTAAGCTGGCAAAATCTCCATGGATGTTACCCACAACAGGGCACCAGCCTGATGGGACAGCGTGCATCCCGTGTGCTCTGTGATGTCTTCTCTCGAATGATAAACCTGACACAATCCAGGGTCTTAACATGCTTTGAAGCTTCCTAAATTGTACGTTTATAAAGCAACTGAGAAATTGATGCATTTGAACACAAAAACCTGATTTAATGGCTTGCTGTGTAAGACAGATCTGTAGTAAGCAAGGACTCTGTCCTTCAAATTGTTTCTAAGGTGGCTGTCATATCCCGAAGCACTGGGACGTGGTGGTCTCTTCCAATATGAGACCACGTGGACTGCATCCAGAGGAGGGTAAACCCCTCTTCAAGGTACAGCACAACCTCCTTGCCCATGGAGATCCCCTTCCCAAGGTGCTGTTCCATTCAGCGGAAGAGCTTTTCCTCACCCAGCCTTTCTCTGGACAACCTTTAGACCCACCTAGTGAGACACAACACCGTGTCCCCCTCCCCTCTGCCCTCTGGGCAGGTCTCAGATGCCCTCCAGCCTCTCCCAGTGCAGAGCTGGGGGCTCACAGGACCCCCATTGCCCTGGTGTCAGAGAGCATCACCACTGAAGCCTGCCTGGGCACTGGCACGACGTCTCCAACCACAGCTTACAAAAACACTCCGGGAGCAGCAGCAGCAGCAGCAACTCAGCCTAAAGGAGCTTCTAGAGCTCTGCGGCTTTCCCAGAGCAGAAGCAGCTTTGTGCTGGGTGCCAGTTCGCTCCCGCTGGCAGCTGTGATAAAAGTCCCAGCCTGTGTCAGAGCAGGACGGAGCTCTGGACCGCAGTCGGTGTCACAGCTTTCCATCAGGCTGCTTCAGAATTACCCAGCCCATACGCAGCCGAGTAGCGTAGGTGATTTCAGTAACACCTCCAAGGAATCTCATGAAGTGGGTCAAACAATTTAGCATCTAGAAAAAGCATAGTACCCAAACCACGTCAGCATGTCCACTTAACAGATGGGAGGGCGAAGGCAGAGAAGAGCAGTGCTTTGCCCCAAGACACGTTTGAAACCCTGGAAGAACCAGGGTTTCATCCCAGTTTGCCCAGTTCCCACTCCAGAACAATATTTGCCTCCACCTCTATTACAATATTAACCCCGAACCCACCTCATAGATGTTGCTTGTAGCTGACAACAGCAGCACCTTCCAAATTTCCCCCAAAGGTAATTTTTGTTACTGCTCAGACAACTAACAGAGACACCCTCCTGTGCCAAAGAGAGGTTAAATATGAGAAAATACACAAAACACAAAACAAACTCCCCAGGGGCTGATCCTTTTTCACGCAAGACTCTTTGCTGCCGTGTTAGAGCCTTCAGGGTTAAAAAGAGTGAATATTCACATTTACCTTGTTTCAAGGGTTTCTCGCATCCCCAAACACTGCTTAACATGTCTTTAAAAAGCATGTCCAGCTCTGCAAGACCGGCTCCGTCCTGGTACCGGTGCAATCGTTCTCCAGCTTCACATTGCCTCATTCGGGACGCCAAGAGGCTCGCTCGTAACTTCGTAACGAAGACGTTTTCGGGGAAATAACCTTACTTGGGACAGTGTCGGCTTTAAATTCTGCTGCTTGTCTTCCTCCGGACTCCTCTCCGGGCTCTTGCTGGGTCCTGGCCACCGCTGTGCTCCGGAGGGAGGCAGCTACCGCGCGACATCCTGAAGCCCTTGCTCGGGGCAGGCGTTGAGAAACAAGGGGGATTTTTGCCAGGGAAACGGTCAGGATCGGGCCACGGGCTCGCTCAGGGGAGTAAGTGACTTATCATTGCCGGTGCCATTGTTTGGCTACGTGCGTGGTGCAAGGCAGCGTGTTTACTTTAGGGTTATGTGTCCGTGAGCTGCATTCCTGGAGGGCTGCAGCCTCCTGCCCCTGCACCTCCATCGCTCTCTGCATCGTTAGGAAAACAGCGCCTGAGGATTAAAGGTTTCAAATTCACGGCTGGTAAATATAAAGCCCAGAATCGGGAAACCTGCCCTGGAAGAAGTAACTCCTTCTCTTTGCAGTGGTCCAGCCAGTCGGAGCGTGATGGCAGCCTGCTGGCAGGATGGGGGGTCGGCTACAACGCACCGGATTTGAAGGGTTTTCGTGGCACGAGTCAGGAACTGGCGAGATTGGTAAAGGCAGCGGGGTCTGAACATCCAGACGAGCTGCTGAATTTTCGGCAGCGGGTACACACCTCCCGGCCACGCGAGCGAAAACTTCCCTTTGCAGAAGGGCTGCTTTTGCCCTGCGGAAGGCGATTTCAGACCGCCTGCGAGTTCAGATTTATATTTATTATTTTGTGCTGCCCTCTAGGGCTGGAGCATCTGTCTAATCGCTGGCTTCCTCTCTTCCCTTTGCCGATGGACGCCTGCTCCTGGCAAACCTGCCTTCGCATAGGTTTCCCCGTTACTTTCTCCCAGCCGGTGCCCGGAGGTTCCGGTGCCTTTTGGGTGGCCTGGGGTTAGAGTTCGCCTCAGCAGCAGCATGCAGTAGCACCTGCGATGCACGGACGCTTTCACAAGGAAAACCTCAAATATTTGAGGTCTTCAAGAAAAGAAAAAGACTTTTTGTTTTTTTTTTTAAGAGGATAATTTGATTTTATTTGGAGACGGGATGCGAATATCATGCCTGAAGAGTAGTGGGTGCCCTGGATGATTGCAGCTTCACCTTTTCCTACTCCTGTATGCTCAGAGCACTGTGGGAAGTTTGGATTTGGAGGGGAAAAAGTAGCAGGGGAAAAATATAGCTTTTTTTAAAAAGCCAGCTCTGTTCCTCAAGCTGTTTTACCAAGTGGCCAAGCAGCTGTGCCAGCTGGACTGTGAAGAAGAGCCTGGACAGAAACAAATGCCAAAGCAGGAGGGAAGGGCATGCGCTGCCGCTGCTGCTCAGGACTTTGCTTCATTAAATCCACAGCCTTAGAGGGACACCGGCTGCGCTGGGAAGGGTCACTGGTGTCCTTACCGTCGTTGCCCTTGCTAAAGGGGATCTGACAAATAGCAAATAGTTTCAAAGACCCTGAAGCATTTGTCTGACTTCCCATTTTCAATATTTTTGGGCTATCGCTTTACACCCTGGGGTAGTGCTGAAACACCGGTAGCCACGTCTGCAGAACAAGGGTGGTCTCCATCGGGCAGATTGAGTCATCTCCATCGGGCAGACTGGAGAATCAATCCCTCTTGCCCACCGGCACAAAATAGCAAGGGCTGTCCCACCCCGCTGATGCCGAAGGGATTGCACCTCTACTCTGCGAAATCAGGCCCTTCCTGATTTTCCTGTGGTCTCCTCAGCAATCGCTGCCTGCTCGGTTTCTGCCGACATCAGCTGGATCTCACCCCACGTCGCCCGAAGCCAGAGGTGGTGTGGGGATTAGGGCTGCTGGGCACCTCGTCAGACCTCTCCCCTCCTCCAAATCCTCTTCCCACCGTGGCCCCGAGCAAGGAGGAAAAGCAAATCCCAGCCGCTGGCTCTCACAGGCTGGTCTGTAATCTGCTGCAGGTTCCCAAGGGTTTCAGATAAACAAGAATATGTCTTGACGATTATGTGTCTTGAGCCTCCAGACCTTTTGGAGTCTGTCCACCCATAAGGCTGCTGCTTTCTAAGGCACTGCTTTTGGGTTGAGTCCCGTGTTGAGTCGCATGGATCAAACTCTCCAGAGAAGTAAAGAAAACAAGCTCCCGCCTTAGAAAGTGGGTCTTGAACTGCAAGGGCAGGAGTGGGACAAGTCTTGCTCCCTTTCAGCTGGAATAGCTCCCTGGTGATTCATCCCACCAGGGAGCTGGAGATAACATTAATATTAACCCTATTAAAAAATAAACAGCCCGTGCCATCCTCAGCCACAGCCTTTGAGAAGGAGGCACAGCTCCCGCTCCTGAGACCCTGCAACATCTCCAGCAGCTGCTTCTCTCTTTCTCCTGCTCTGGTTTGCTCATGCCGTCCGCACCGTGCTTGACCTCTCATGGGCAGATGCAGCCTCCTGCCGCTCTGGTGTCAAGTCCACAAATCAAAATAGGGACTCTTACATCTCCTGTAATCCCAGCGTGGCTTTTCTCCTCTCTTTTGAAGCTGCTGCCTTCCTTCCTTCTCTCTTGCTCTGTCCTCTCACCTCTTGCACCTCTATCAGGTGTGCAGCTAACAGCATAACACCAAAAATTAACCTTCCCAATTAATTGGACAGACAGGGCTAAGCCAGTTCCCCTACTTTATTCACCTTGGTTTCTACTCCTCTTTCCAGGAGGGAAATACAAATGAATGAGAAACCCACCAGCCCGGAGACTTTGTGAGCGAGGGGCTGGGCGAAGGGACAGCAGCAGACGGGAAAATGAAAACACTTCCGTCAACAAAAACTGATGTAAACTGGTATTTAAAGGTTAAAATATTTGACCATCAAATACTCTCCCTGGACATCAAAATTCATGGAGAAACTCAAATTCAGGAACGAAACCAGAACCTTTTCTCCCCAGCTTTGATCTGAGTGCAGCAAAAGGAGAGAAAAAAATTGGCTTTTTAATTCAACAATTTTTCTTTTACTGACAGTGGAGTGGACTCAGTTCATAAAATGAAGTGAGGAAGGTTATTTCTGATAGATTGGACTTGCACGATACTGACACCCCCCCCTTGAATTAATCCGTCATTGTATTAGTAAAAGGCCAAGCACTGATATAGTCACTGGGCTGTAATTGTCTCCTTTAAAAAGAGATGACTGTTTGTGAATTTTTGTTATTGAAAACTAAAGGATTTCAGCATTTTAGAGTAATAAGGTGATTTAAAAGCCGAAATTACTACACCTTAGTAAAAAAACAAATTGCCACTGTTGTGGAAAGCCAAACTTTGTCTTCTATTTAAGTGAAACGTATTTGCACTTTTATCAAAAACACAACAGCTTTTGGCTGTAGAAAATGATCCGTGACTTTTATATAAATTAGGATTTTCTAAAACTTTATTCTTTCCAAATATTGTCTAAACATTAATTCCTTGTGATAACAGTCCAGATGCAGCAAAACACTATCAGTAAGTCATCCTTCACCCAAGGTGACATTCAAGCTGTCAGAATCTTAAGAGCAGAAAGATAACCCTGCCATCTCACACCTCGTGCCCCGACAGGGAGAGTTCAATGACAACGCTGATAGTAAGAAGAGCAGATGAACTAAACAGCATTTTGCCCATTTCACCCGCGGACTGTGTGATTTGCCCAAGGCTATATTAGGATTCAGTGTCGGAGAGCTGGGCGAGCGGCATTTAATCAGCGCACAATGCTGATCTCTGCAGCACTCCTAGTTCCGAGTGCTATAATGCAGTAACACCATAAATAGACTAAAGTCCTGTGAAGAAGGAAAATAAAAAACCCACGTCCCCATCTTCCGTTACTGTGAACACGGAGAATAATAACAAAGCAGGCATATGACAATGGTTCTGTTATAAACTAACCCGTGCCTCCTTAACGTAAAGGATCTAACTTGCTGCAGTGCAAGTCCCTGATGGATTAAATATACAGCTGCGTGGATAGAGCCATCGACACAGTGTGTTTAGTCAGCTCCTCAGCCTATTCGTAAACACAGTATATTTTATTTATACAGTACCTTCCTCATCTGTGTTATTTTTAAAGGCTGCAGCTCTAAGTCACCGGAGCCCCCGTCTCTCCCGCAGTCGAAAGCTCAACTTTCCAGCAGGCTCCCGGTTTCGCACGCCTCTCCACGTACCTGCTCTGTGGCTGGAGGAGGAGGAGGAGGAGGAGGAGGTTTCGCCTCTGCTTGCAGCCTTCTGCCTCCCAGACTCTCCCAGCAGCCTTTCCAGCGCAAGCCGAGGAAGAGTTTCCTTGGGGAAGTCGTACCTCTGTTGCATGCCAGCTGACTAAAACTCTGCGAGCTCTGAGAGAAGTTTGAAGTCACAGGGAAAAAAAAATACTCCCCATAGACTGGTCCTTGAATTCATTCCTTCGCAGTCATGAGCTCTTATATATTCCCAGGCTCCCACAAGCACGTGAATACATACCTCCGTAATAGTTTTAAAATGTGTGTGTCCTCTGCGCTTCTCTTCATTTTCCATTTCGTTCGTTCAACCTTGGCTTGTTTCCTGCAGTTTCTCAGCTGGTAATTACGCTCCTCTCGTATTGACACATGAAACACTCTGCGAATACCGCAAAAAATCCCCTCCGCAGGCTCCGGGGACACGTGCTTGTCTCTGAAGTTCGCCGTGCCTGTCCCGCAGATGCGAGCGTGTGCTCTCAGCCACACGGACCCGCAGGTCCTCGCGGGCAGCGCTCGCCGGGGCTGGGGTAACTCACGGGGGCTGAGCTGGCTGCAAACCCTGAGCTCCAAGTCCGTGCAGGTCGGGGTGGGTAGGAAAAGGGTGGATCAGAGGGAAGCGTGGCAGTCGGGCAAACACATCGCGTTCGGTGTCCCAGCAGCTCAGGTGTGTCTCTGTGGCACAGCACCCGGCTGGCCGAACGCGCCCTTGGGGGGGAAGGAGGAATTCAATTTAATGCGTGAATGGGTAATAAGGTAAATGTCTTCTAAAAAGGGCAACGGGATGGATTTTTATTTCTTTACCGCAGGTGTGAATCACAGAATCATAGAATAGAATCATAGAATAGAGTCGTAGAACAGTTTGGGTTGGAAGGGACCTTTAAAGGTCAGAAGGTTTTCTGTGTGAAACGCCCTTTTATTTCGGAAGCGATGCTCTTGCGTAAATCGGTGGGAGACCTGCACGTTGCCCGTGTTTTCTTCTTCTGCCTAGGAGTGTCCTGATACCTGGGCAGGTATCCGCTGGCTCCACGTGTTACTTTGCAGGAGTACAAACCTCTGATAAGGTTTTGCCAGCTCCTGAGTGGGTGTCTTAGGACCAAACCAGCCAGGACCCAACCTCCCCTGGGCCATCCCTCTGAGGAGCTCCCACAGCCACCAGCGACCACTGCAAACCTCCCACCTTCTCCCCTAGGTGCGTGAGGAGCACCTCGACGAGTGACCTCCCCTTCCGAGAGGAGGTTTGGCTTCAGCATCGTGTGTTTTCCCCGCTTTGCACTGAGATGTGCAATGATGGCCAATGATTTTTGCAAAAAAAACGGGGTAGTGACTCCCTTCTCCTGGACAGCATCAATTCTGTTCCCCTTTCCTGGATCTGCTTATTAAAATCAGATAAAAGCCACATCCTTTTACACAATGTGCCAAGCAGCTTTGTGAATTCTGCTAAACATATGCCAGCTCCCAGCCTTTGCTTCTTGGCAACAGGTTTCTGTTCTTTTTCTGTAGCACAGCAGCTCCTGTGAGTCAGAGTTACTTCAGATCTGCAGCATCCTGGGAGACTCAAGATGAAAATGTCTACAGATGTGAAAGATGTGGTTCGTTAAATATCGCAGTAAATACATTTCACACGTCTTTGCAGTAAGTAAGTACCAAGGATAATAAGTTTAATGGTAACGTGTACATAATGATAAAGAAGGGAACAATGATGATTTTATTACTGCAATAGCTATTGCCTGTGTACATGTATAGCTGTATATGTATATTTACTAAAGGCCAAATGGCTTAACAATTAATAAATAAATGATCTGTTTTAGTTGAAGATGTCCCTGCTCATGGCAGGAGGGTTGGACTAGATGGACCTTAAAAGGTCCCTTCCAACCCAAAGATTCTATGATTCCATGATTCTGTGATCTCTCATTGATTTGTCTTGGCAACAGAAGCAGATCCTATGGAGAAGCTTGCTTGTGTACAGCAGTCCCAAAACCTTACTGATGTCCTCAGTATAGCTCTTCCATGGGACATAGGTGGTCCCAAGAACACAGGACAGTGGCAAGAAGTGAGTTTATGGTCCGAAGGCTGTATGGTCCCGACAACCCCGTGCAATGCCTAAACTAGCCATCCACTATTGCTCCATTTTTTGGCACCATGCCTAGCGACTATGGCTGCACTGTTTGAGATTTGGCATGAGCTCAACGTTGATGTGTTTGTGTACACCTCCTACCCAAGCCAAAATCCACCTCTTAGTTCGTGCTACCTTACTTGGCTGGGACTGACCCACAAAGAGAGTTCACTGAGGCACAAGGACGTATTGTATCCCCTCCTGTCACCACGACAGGTCAGCCTGATGGCCAACTTGATGTCACGGCAGCCGAGCCTGGAGGATAGCTGTGGACCTGCTGCTTAGAGACGAGGGTCCAATTGTATTTTCCAAGTGGTGCATGGCTAACTAATAGGACACAGAAAGAACAAGAACATCCTACCACAGAGAGGATAAGAAACCTCCTGACAATAAATCTCAGACCCATATGGAAGCAGAAGGAATTATTCCCACAGATCCTGCTGTTACACCTCCATCTCTGGTGTGTGGCTACAGAAGACTCGGGTCAACCTGTGGCTGATTCCCCGTGACACCTGAGTGCTGATCCTTCTCCAGTTACATCTCTCCCACTAAAAATGTGTCTCGCAGGGAGTGATCCCTGGCCTGATCTGCACAGACCTGGCCCTTTTTTAGAGCAAGCTGGTTATGTCCAGGTATGTAGCACTCGGATATATAGCTCTGGATGGTGTCCCCCCAGCCCTGAGGTCGTTGTTTCACTGTTACGTTTCTTTCAGAGTGCCTTGAATAATGTGGGGACAGCGTGCAAATCCCTCCGGAATAGTGTGGGATGACTGTGCGGAGCAGAAGCAGCCAAATCTGATGCAGGCCCTGAAGGAAACCCCAGAACTACACCCAACTTGGAGGAAACAAGCTGGTTTGGTGGGGAAGGGTGCCCATGAGAGTGCTGATCCTCAGGGTGGTTGACTGTGGGGAGCCAGGTTATCTGGCAGCATCGATGTACCCATGCATACCCCATGAAAGAACCTGAGGACACTAGGAGGGACGCCACACCCTGGAGGCTTGTAGCATCATGCCTCCAGAACTGCTTACAAGCACCAGTCCTGCAATGATTTCTGACGGTACCCGCCATGCACAAATCCTACACGCCTCCACACTAGCGCAGCAGGATGTGGCAACCAGCAAATCTCACTTCAAAAAAAGGGCCACAGGTCAGTGCTGGTCATGCAAGGTCAACCAAAGGCTGTGTCCTGCTATAGACACAATCCCTCCAAGTCTCATGGGATCCCCACTCTTCCATGGGAGAGGTGAGCTGGCTAGGCTGGTGGGACTGGTGTGGAGACATGCAGAGGTGCACGAACGGAAAGCAAAGCTCCCAGCTAGTGAGATCCTTCAACACATCACTGCCAGTATAAGCATCATTATCTTGAGCTGACGTTAGCCCAGTTGCTTTTTAGAAATCACACACAAAAAAAAAAAAAAAAAAAAAAAAGAAAATAAACCAACCAGGAAGAGATGAACTGGCAGTTTTTAATCACTTGCAAAAGATTAGAGGTTGACCACGTGCTCACCTCACACTTAAAATAGGTTGTATCATGTCAACAGGATGCCCATCTCTAATTATAAATGATATTTCCCCAGACTAAACAAAGTTTGATATTTATGCTCCATTTCCTCCAGCTCCGATTATAGCCTGTTCTTTTAAAAAAATGCATGAGGAACAAGAAGGCCAAGAGCTTTGCTCTGGCCACTCTTTTTCTGTTCCTGCTGCTGTTCAGGGAAGTTTGCCACTGGGAGCTTGGTGGTGCTTTACACACTGGGATTTTGGCTTGCCTTGCTGCTGATGCTGGTGGTGAGTAGGAAGGGGGAGGTTTGTCTCGGTCACCAGGTCAGCTGGTGTTCCTGTCCCATCTCAGCCTCATCATATGGTGCCTGTAGGTCTCAGGCACCATGTCTTTATTTGAACTCAAGGAAGATGCTGCTCTTGGCATTTTCCCAGACTAGGCCTGGCTACCTTCTGGAAAGGCACAATGAGCAGAGAACTTCTCTTCTTTTCACTTATGCTATGGAGAGGATAAAAATACAGGAGTCTTGACAGCAGAAAGTAAATCCTACGAAGCACGCTTCTCCAACCAGGAGATGCTTATGATATGGCACAGCTTAGTCCCATCTGGTACCACCCATTACCTTCCTCGCGTCTACGTGCCCTTGGGCCATGAAGGCATTGCTACTGCAAGATTCAGACAACTTCACTTACACTGCAAAGGAGACATACCTTAAATAGCTCCAAACCAGCTATCAGTGACCCAAGTAGCTGTGAAATTCATCCAAAGAGCAGGGTAAAAATATGCATGTCCAGGTCTCCTGGGACACTCCACACTCACCCAGCCAGGTGTGACTAGCTACAAAGGGGTCAGTTGTACAGAATGGAGTGGCAGATGTTGCTGAAGCTCCCAGCATGAGAAGATACCACTGCAGGATATAGATGAGGTGACTTTGGCGATAAGAGTCTTTGGCAGGCTGAGAGACCACAGAAGATAATACAAATACAGTTGGGGAGGAAACGATGGCCAGATGTGGGGGTTGCAGGGACATGGGGCAATGAGACAGTAAGAGAAAGAGGAGAGGGAAAACATGTGGGCAAAACTCCCAGGCAAGAGAAAGCATGTCACAGGAGCTGCAGAGAGTCCCATGATTTTTTTGGAGGGTGAAATGGGGCAAATGGAATTTTGGATTGTGGGGGGCCAAAACTGCCTCCAGGGTCCTCCGGTTTTATTTTCCGATGGCTGTGGTCCTCAGACTTACACCACTGCCCAGTGAGACTTTGAGGTATGGCTTGCAAGCAAAGTTGGCGGGTGAACATCTTGAGAAGACAGAAACAAGGGCTGAGACCTTCTGCCTTGCACTTGCCAGCTCCGATGGTCGGAGGCAGCCTGCATTCAACCCAGATTTTTCAGGTGTCACTGGGTTTTGCCTGCCCACTCTACCATCCCCAGCGACGTCTTCTAGCCTGTGCTTGAAACATCCCAAGCTTTATCAACAGGTTCAGGAAACTGCTCCATGTGACAAATCTGGTTTATCTTGAAATGGCAAACGAGACAAGACTGATGTGGTTTCTCCTGCAAATACTTCTCATATCTCTGCCTGCCACCGCAACAACAGGAGGATTTATGAATCAGGTGGGGCCAAACAAGCTGCAGAACAGTTTGCTCTGTGCTAATGGAGTTAAAGATCATGTTTCTCGCTTTAGATCTCCTACTCAGTTCAAAGTGTGAAATATTATCCACGCTTCTTCCTTCTTTTCATTTTCTTTCGGGTGGGAGCATGAAGAGGAAAGCTGATCTCTCCTCCGTGCGTTTTCAGTCCCTGCTGTTGACTCAGACCTTGAGAAAATGGCTTTAAGCTACCAACGAGCACTGAAGCCATCAATTTTCCCTTTTTGTTGTCCCTTGTCTTTCCCCCTCTTTACCGTGTTTGGGTAAGTGGTGACTTACTGCAGGGAAGCTACAGTGAAGGGATTACTGGCATTATATCTGCAAGGCTGAAGCTGATCATGGAACAGGTAATTTTCAGCTCTTGTGGAAAAGGGTTTCACTATAGTTGGTTGACAGTGTGGTTGTCCTTTGCTCCTTCTATGCTGATTTTTTAGGCAAACACTGAAAAAAAGAGAAGGTTGCAATCATAATCCTAAGGAGAGAAGAAATGAGTTAGAAATTCTCTGTTTTTGTCATGTTCCTTAAACCCTTTGATCCTTCCCATAGCCCCTTGATCCATCACTATGTTGTCACTTATTGAAAACATTTTTTTTATAGCCCACAGCTGGATTCTGGGTTATTTCCAAAATGTCTTTTCTTCCCGTGCAGTGTGTTGGCTTTTCTTGAATAATTTAACTCTCACTCCCAATGTTGTATTTTGGATTTTTCTTGGCATGAAGGAAAAATATAAAAACCCTGGGTTAATCCCTGAGCATGCTCCTTGCTGGGCTGACACAGTACATCATGGCAGTCCCTGGGTACAGTGCTTCAAGTGGAACATACTCATGGAGGAGAAAGGTACCTGCACCATCTAACAACCCCTCTAGACCAAATAATGAAGCAAGGGGTGCATTGGGAGACATGGGGGAATGAGTTATTTCAGTAGAGAGAGAAAACAGACATAAGGCCACAACCTGAAGGAAACAATGCCCTTTTTAATCCTGCTCATCAGTCTCTCTGATTTTTCCAAACACTGAAAATTTAACTTGATGCTGAACACCTTGCAGATTTCAGAGGTGGAAGGCAGTCAGCAAAAACTTCGGAGCCATTGCACAGGCTACATTTCCACTGGGAAGTTTAGTGCACTGGAATGGATAAATATGGAGAATACAGAAGCACAGATAATTATGCTTAAACATATATCATTAGCCCCTGTAAAGCACAGGTAGAAGGAACTATGGCAGCAGCATTGGAGATCTGAGTAATCTCCTGGTCTCCTTTTTCTTTATACAAATTTGTAGCCCCAGAATGATGTCATAGGTAAAAAAGATGAGATATCTCTGATCAAATGTAGACATCTGCAAGGTCGGCATCTATCAAATGAACCACTGATCTTGATATCCTTCACAGCTCACGGAGGGAAATGGAAGCCCTTCTTGCTCGTGATTCATCTCATTCTCCAGCAGATGAGTAACCCACAAGGAGCTCCTACTTTCTCCTGTGAACATGAAGGGAGTGGTGAGTGACTAACGCAGACACAGATTCAGAATTAAAGGAAATGAGTCCTTCTCGCAGTCAGGAAACAGAGAACTGGATTTTTTGCTGGTTGTATTTTGCTGGTATACCTCCCGTTAGTGTAAATCCCAGCTTCTCAGCCCAGGTTGGACGTATCAATCACTTACTTAAAATAGGTTTCCCTGGGAGAAGCAACTTGGGGATGGTATTTTTGGATGTGTCACAACATTGTAAGTGATTCTACCATTCTGTTGTTGCTTTGAGGGTCTGACATCTATCACCCCTTGAGCAAAGCCCTGAACAGGATTCCTGCCCTGAGGAGCCTCTGTATCCCTATCAAGCATCTCCTTGTACACAAACACGAAGATCTTTGTTAGCAAGTTGAGATGCAGCTTCTGGGGTTAGACTGTACATCCCTTTTCCTCCTCAGGTCAAAGGCTCTGGGTTTAAGACAATGATCCTTATAGATCTCATGATCCATCATATCTAGAAGGTCTGTCTGTGCCATATCATAAGCATCTCCTGGTTGGAGGAGCGTGCTTCTTAGGATTTACTTTCTGGTGTCAAGACTCCTGTATTTTATCCTCTCCAGGATAAATGAGTGAAAAGAAGAGAAGCTCCTCTTTGCTCATTATACCTTTCCGGAATGTCCATGTTCCTGCTAGCCCACCTCACACCTTCATGGGTGAAATAAGCTGTTCCTAGGACTCAGGACTAAGAGAGTGGCCACGTTGCTTACTGGCTCATAGGAACATCACTAGATTTAGATCTCAGTTGTTTTCAGTTGTCAGGTAAGACAGTGTTGATAAGAGTTTAACACACCCCAGAAGGGACCAGTCCTTTTACTGTACCTCAGTCAATATCCACTGATTGCGAAGGCGTAATAACAGCTTATGCCCAATGAAAAGTGGAGGCATACAGCTCCCGCTGACCTTCCCCCTTCTCCAGACACACACATGCCAATATCCGTTCCTCTTGCAG
>NW_010539671.1:123751-124515 GCF_000687285.1 Phaethon lepturus | reverse complement strand
CTTCGTGGTTACCCCATGGTGGACCGCTCCCAGCTCAGCCCATTTCAGCCTTGAAAAATGCAGAGAATTTCTGAACAAACAACCAAAAAAAAAAAAAAAAAAGAAAAAAAGAAAAATAGCCAGGACATTGTGCAATATGAGGTTGTCGTAAGGCTTGAGATTCAGGATAAGAAAGTCGTTGGAGATGGTCAAAGAAAACGTTGGTTATACCTTTCTGGCCACTGAAGAATTCGCTCATCGACATGTGCAGGGAACGCACAGGACAACTGATTTACATATACTTTGCCTGCCCTCTGGTGGTCAATGGCTGCCGATTAATTGTATGCATATGTATACATTTATTTATATATATATATGTATATGTACATATATACCTATGCACATACGCATATACATATGCATTGACATATGTGGCAGAAAATGCTTTCAACCAAATTGTACCTTGAATCTGAATGTTACAGATGTGAGTAGTAGTTAATTATTGTCATTGGCTGTAGCTCATCTTTTTAATGCTGAAGGTTTTCCACCTTACTGTGATCGTGTTAAAGTTTAGCTCCATTAAAATAATTCAGCATGAAAATAATAGTATAGTTAAATATTTGTTCCAGCTTGGAGAGACCAGTGAGCTCTTCATGTGTCCTTTTCCTCTCTATAAATAAACTCCACTGAAACTGGGTGAGCTGTGCAAAATGAAGAGCAAAATGTTTTTCCAGGACCAGTTCTTATAGCAAATACAGGACAGCATAAAAATAACTGCCGCAGCA
>NW_010539671.1:106052-123720 GCF_000687285.1 Phaethon lepturus | reverse complement strand
CAATGCCCGTCAGGGTTAGCAGGAGGGTGCAGAGAGAAAGGCGGCCCGGGGTGGCCAGCTTGGAGGACATATATTCCTTCAACCTCTCGGTGTGGTTTATTTTCAGCTCAGCAAGGTTTCAACATCATATTCCCACTCATTTCCCCTTGTAGCTGCAAAGAGCAGAGGGATTTGCCAGGCAGCCCTCCTCACCTCCTGCAAACATGTCCAGCACCTGGGCATCAGGTAGTGAGGATAAGTGTGTTCAGCACTGCAGCTCTCGGGACTTACGATGACCTGTTAGAGTGGGAAGGGCAGCAAAGGTGGTTTCTCAGTCTGTATTCATGTTGATGGGGTTTGTCTATGTCTAGAGGGAAGTGAACCAGAGAAACTTCTCATCTCAGCCCCTTCTTTCACCACTCGGCATTTCCAAGTGAAACTACGGTCTTTCCTCTTTGGGAAAACAGCCTTCAGCCCTTGGAGCCCTTGAGATCTGCAAATCCTTCTATAGGTTATTATCCTGATTTCATATTTGCCTTGGATTGTGTTTCGAAGCCATGTGCAGGGGTGAGCACACCATGTCCCTGAGCTCATGTAGCCTTGGGCAACATGGAGGTGATGTCCATAGTGTCAAAACCCACCACACATTGTCCAGTATCACCATTGCTTTCTGAGGAGCATCCCCTTGTGCTTTTCCTTTTCTAAGTCTGGAGAAGTACCATGCAAGGTTGGTCTCTATGTTCAGGGTCTCCTGTAGTTCCAGATATGGGGAATGATTTTCTGGAGACCTCTCAGGATGTGAAACCTACAGATTCAAGGTGTCCCTCTACAACTGGAGGACTCCCCATCTGGGAAGGTTCTCCACTCAGTTCCTTTCTACCTGCCCATCTTCTGCTGGCTGGTCACATGTGGACAGCAGTGCCTGAATGTACAGCCAAGGCAGGTCCATCCCACCTAAATGAAGACCTTTTTGTCTTCTAACCTCACCTGGTCAGGAAGTTTTTATTCTCACGTCTCCTGTCCCTCTCCACACACACCAGCCTGCACCCTTCCCAACGCTCAGCCACCAGGATAAAGCTTCAGCAGTAGGGGTAGAGATGAGAAGGTTTTCAGGCTGATCCCTCCTCTCCGTGGTGTGCAAAACAGCATTTGCTGGGTCACCCTGCAGATTGGACCTGAGGCTTGGACCCACCATGAGTAGCTAGTCATATTTCCCTCTTGTCCTGACTGCGTTGCAGTCCTGACAGGTGCAGTCAACCCGAGCAAGCTCGATGACATCTCTCCATGAATAAACGCTGGCACCTTATGTGGCTAACAACCTGTGATTATTCCCTCTGGTGCTTCCTGTGTGATGGTGGTGTTTGGGGAGCTAGAGTTACAGATTTGGCCGGGCAGACGGTCACCTCCGCAGGGAGCCCACACAAGTAGGTTAAACAAAAGCTTTATTTCCACACAGCGTTCTCGGGACATGGTGCCAAGATTTCACAGACGGCTCAAAACAAGGATTGGCAAGGAATGCTCTGCTCCTGTGATGCTTTCTTATTGCAAACAGCCCTGAGTCACAAAATGCATGTTCAGAGCCAAGCCTGAACTTCCTTTTAAATCAGAAGTGTTCAGATTAACTATTTTCAGGTTTGTTCTTTAAAGCAATAATGTACCAGAACAGAGCTCGCATGCAGAGGAGTCTAAGCAGTTTCTACATCACCAGACGCTCAGATCATGGTTAAAGCCCTCTGGTGCTACAGCAGAAGAAATATTCTCTAAGCTGTGGTTATTAAAGCAGTTAATTGCAGTACATCTGCCATCAGATATTATTCTGTGCTACACAACATTCGGACAGTGTACTGCTCCTGGTGAGCAAAGACCTCAAGACTGGAGCTCCAGCCATGCAAAGCCGGGTTGCTGCCTTCTCTTCCTGCCCGCAGTTTTCCGAGTAGTGTGGAGAAAGGTCAGTTGGTTTCCTGCAGGATTTCACTATTTTGAAATGCTATTTCAGTTCCAGCTTTTGAACGAAAAAATAAATAAAGAAGGAAATTGGATGTGGAGGTTGGATGCGAGACATCTGCCTCCAGGGTTGCTTTGCAGTGAGAGGCTGGAAGCAGTAACTGAGATAGCCCAGCAGACAGGCAGCTGAGGTGGCTGGCAAACAAACTGTTAGAAAACCAGACCATTTTCCACTTGAGAACTGCAGAACATTTGCAACTTGGCAAACTCTGACAACAATAGCAAAAAAGCTTCAACGTTAATAAATGCCTTCTGTTCAAGACCAACTGGAATTTCACGCATCGTGTTGTGGCTTTCATTTGGACATCAGGGCTATGTAGATATAACATATTTCATATTTGGTCCTTGGCCCTATATCGACTTTCCCTGAGCTTCTCTGCACATGTTAATGAAAAATGTTTCAGACAACTAGCTTTGTGAAAATGAGTGTGTTTATTTTCAGAGTGTGTTGTACAGCTTTTTTACCTGTGCCTGCAGTCTGTACTATCTAGTTTGGCTCCTGGACAGCCCCAAGCTGAGAAGAGATAATGGCAAAAGGGGGATTTAATTTCTTTGAATAAAATAATTTTAATGTGTCAGTGGAAGCAGACAATAAAAGAGAATCAGCTGAGAAAATTTTTCTTGACTTTCAGGAGATCCCAAACAGGTCCTGTGCAGGAAAGGAGACTGTACTGCACCACGTAATGACAAAGTGAAGGGCAAATGTCATGGATCACAACTGGCGTGGAGGCAGGAAACAAAGGGGATTGCATGATCAGGATTCATTGTGCAACAACTTTTGTGGGTGGTCCTCGCAGTCCCCTGCTGGGTCCTGTGCTGTTTAGCGGAATTTAGGGTGCTGAGAGATATTAAGGAAGGAAGAAGCAAGGGATGCTGACATCTGCAGATACCATGAAGTCAGGCTTGGGGAAGACTGCTAGGAACTCTAGCGAATGAGGAAAAAGGTGGTGAATGACGTTTAATCCCAACAGCTGCAAAGTAACGAGCGTCAGAGGAGAAGTGTGGTGTTGGGTGCTTCTTACACTGCACAGAACACGGGGCTGGTTTCATTAGCACAGGGAACCCTCTCCTGTGGTCGTTGCAAGAGCTTTGGGGGAGTACCCTGGTGTGGGACGACTACTGAGAAGCTTCACCTGCTTGCCTGTCTCAGCAGACACTGGCCCAGGAGCACTGCGTGCTGCTGCTCACCCACCAGCTGCAGGGGCTGGGGGAGAGGATTGCGAAGACCCAGGGTCTGGAAATCATTCTGGACGCAATGGCTTCCTGTGCGTTGTGGGAGGTGTGGTCCAACACCGTGTGCTAACACAACCTCCCCTTACATCAGGCTCTCTGTCCCCACAAGCTGACCTAGCAATCCTATAGGTCTTCATCAGGCTGAGTTTTGCCTGCAAGAGCTTTATCTAAGGCCACCATTTCACACAGCTTGAGTTTGAGCATGAAGAGCTGTAGTTCCTCTGCCTTCTCCCACCTATTCTTTTATTCAAATGATGATTTTTAGCACAGATGAGGTCAGTGATGAGTGTCACACTAGCACTTTCTGGCATGACTGAAGGGGAATGCAAGGATGTGTGGCTACAGCAGTAGGAAATCCTTAGCCCACCTTCAGTGGTGAAGCCCATGGACTTGCACCCAGCTGATGACCATTGTTACTATATGTGAGTGGGTGGGTGGAGGGTGGGGTAAGGGTCTGCCTGTGCATAGGACCTTGCCAGGCCATGTTCTTGGTTGCATGCATAAAAGCGAGCAACTTGCCCTGATGTCTCCCATGCACTTGGCAAAGGGACAAATCCATTGCTCACGTGAGGGCAGAAGGTTGCAGGGATGGGAGGGCTCCTGCTGCAGTGACCATGGAGTTGTCCCTGACCTCACCACTGAAGGACACATCTCTACAATGCCAAGGTAAATAACAAGAGCTTCAAGGAAAACGGACATGCTGATGTTTTCGCATGAGGATGTCAGGACAGAGACAACATAGTCTCATGAGTTCAAAGAGGGGCAATGCTGCAGAAGACTTACCTTCAGCCCTACTCCTACCTTCAGCTGGCTGCAGTCCCACACCCCAGAGAAACATCATGATATCTTCCAATGAGACGTGTGCTGTGGGGAGTGGTATTGCCCCCTTCCCCACTCTAGTATCCAGTGTCATGGGAAACTTTCCCAGACATAGGCCCTTGCAGCTGTTTGGGCACCCATTCACGCTGTGGCTGCTCCATACCTTCCTTGGGTTCTTCTGCATCTCCTCATACCTCCTCTGCCTGACTGTCCTGCTGCTGGTTTATGTATTTTGATATCTTTTGCGGATCTGCCTCTAAATTACTGAATAATGGAGTGAACAGGTGAACACAGGTCTCCATAAGTACCTTATCTGCACCGAGAGCTGAAAAGTAAGCTGAGATGAAGGTAAACATACAAACAAGAACAAGACGTTCGAGTGGAGGGATAGGTCTCCAAGGATCTTTATTGGCATTTGGTTTTAATTCGCTGTTTAAAAAACTGTATGAAACACGAACTATATTCAAACAGTGTATATTGTGCATAAACACATCTTCTACAGCTCTCAGCGGGTTTGTACGATTACACTAAAATTCACCCTATAACGTTAGTGGTAAAACCTCCAGCAATCGCATGGTAGGTTCTTGTTCATATTGGTTTCTAGAGTGTGCACGTCACCAACCGACTTGTCCACAACCACCTGAGAAGTCTGCTGCGGAGCTACAAAATTCACATTTGCTGCTTCCAGCCCCCATCTTCCTCATTACAACATCCAATCGCTAGTTTTAGGAGCAAAATAGCAAGAAAGGAACCTGATACAGGAATCACATTTAGTATGGGAAGAAATCTCATGAGTAAGCCTAAACCTGTCTAAACAGAACAATGCCAGGAAAGTATAAATATATTTTATGTCTTTCTAACAGCAGAGGTTATCACACTCAGGGATGAGTCCTTGGCCTCTTCCTGTTGAAATTAAGAGGGAAAAAATACCACTGGCTTCAAAGAGAATTAAGAATTATCCTGGGATTACTAAAGTCGTCAGTGATCAGAACTTTGCTTCTCTGCTACCCTTTCCCACAGATTTACTATTTTATTTTTTTTAATAAATTCAAAGAATGTTGTTTATTTTAGAAGACTACAGGCTGAAGAAAGAATCCCAAAACTGTGTGCAGAAGGGCAGCTTGAAATCCTCTTGTTTAAATGGTCTTCAGCTGGAAAATTCAGGTTTTGGCTACCCAACATTTTCTTAAAATTGTCTTTTCTTGGACTAATAAAAACACACACTCAAAAGATTATTTCTCAGTGGGTAAATATGAAATAAAAAAATACGTACCCCCAAACTGAAATATATATGTATCCGTACACATATGCAGATGTTGAAAGAGAGAATATATGCCTAGCGGTTGATTGAAGAGGTGCGTTGTTTGTTTTTTTTATCATGCATTTACAAATGTTTGATTTAATATATATCAGAAATAGGTGGTCACTGTCCCTCCTGCTCACTGTCACATTACCAGCTAAATGGATTGATGGGAATTTTTGTCAGATGCAAGTCACTTCACAAATTGTATATTTTCTGCTCATATGTATCTTCCTTTACATTCGTTTTGCCTGTGTGCTGGGCAGAACAAGCGTTTCAGAGAGGATTAACACATCTATGTGAGTCAAAGTGGCAGTTTCCAGACCCAGGGAAAAAGTCAGAGAGTTCAGCACCTCCTCTGAACCAGTGATGATACGTATGTGGGAGCAAGGTTCATCCAACTTGACTTTAGTCATCCGTGGTGTAGGTTTCTCCACCTGAGCTGATCAGTGCAGCTCCTGTTAGAGTCAATGGCAAGCACTTTTAGGGCATGGTTCATCCCTCTGAACGCAGATATCTAGGATGGGTTTCACTTTCAGGTTAAGACACACAACTTTAAAGGTGTATCTCACTAAACGTATCTGTCTAGTAGTATTTCAGATCTTAAAGTCTGCTGTCTGGTCTCCAGATGCCATGGACAAAGGATTTGGTCCTGTGTCTTATTTATCAGCTCTGTCTGGTAAAGTTGTCGGTACTCTAGGGCATCCTACATGGCATTAATCACCTATGTTTAGGCAGCTGAATTGTATCACAGGTATCTCCATTTGGGTATCTCTGTATGCACCAGGTTCCCACTGCTTGAATGGAGACCTTGCCAATAGTCAGTGAAGTTTAGGGGTGACTGTGCTAGCCATTGGTGCCTCCCAATGAGTAGGCACCCATTTTAAGCTCAGCTGAATCATCAGGCTCCTTGGACTTTCTGACTCAATCTCCATTAGCTATAACAGGAGCTGAGACACCCAGCACACAGAGGTATCGACACGTAGGAGTCTAAGAAACGCTCTTGGGAAGTGCCTTTCCCTTCTCTGACTGTTAGGGGACCTGTCTGGGTGACTGTCCCAGACTGCACCTTGCAGTGCTATATTTAGCCAGATGATTCTCCTTTTGCACATCATTGTGGGTATTTCTCTTCATTTGGAGGCCAGTCTTGACTACACATAGGCCTTTACAAGTAAAACCCATTGATGCAACTCACTTGCATGGCAATACCACACCGAGAGCAGAGATCATCCGTCCCCCATAGAGAAGATGTTCTTTCTGCCTGCTGCACCTTGCAATTCTCTTTAGCCGAGGCTAAAGATTGATTGAACCCACACCACTACGTAACAGAACAGCACTTATCAATGTTTTTAACGTGG
Source organism: Phaethon lepturus (assembly GCF_000687285.1). Lineage (NCBI taxonomy): Eukaryota > Metazoa > Chordata > Aves > Phaethontiformes > Phaethontidae > Phaethon > Phaethon lepturus. The sequence continues at coordinate 117,027 of NW_010539671.1, read as the reverse complement.
GAAAGTAATGGAGAAGACATGAATTATGTAGCAATTATTTGATATTAAACTCATGTTTGCACAGACCAATCCAGACAACGTCCCACCCTGCAACTGTATATTGAGGTATATTGTGTCAGAATTGCCTGGCCCATGTTTCTTCCAGAGGACTTTATTCTTGAATGAATTTGCAAACAGACGTTGAGCACAGTGCAGAAGGTGAAAGCTTTCCTAAGCCCTGTTTGACAGCTCAAGTGACATATGAGCCTTTTGACAGATGTCTTTCAAGGGCCAACTTCTCCCACCTGGAATATCAATTCTCGCCACTAAATAAGCAAAATCTTCTTTCACAAAATCAGGTGCCACAGAGTAAAATCTCATTATTAAATAATGTTAACAAATTTCCCTTCTGTTTTCGCTTTTCAGATTTTTATACTCCAGACAGCTCTTACTTTGGCAGTACAGGGGAATTAGTTGTGAAAATAGTATCTTCCTTAACTTTGTGGAGTCTGGCTTGGTCATTTCGTAAAGATATTTGCAATAACCAAAGAAGGTTTGGTGAGTGGTTGTTGATTCTTCTTTACCATCTGAGTGATCAAAATCTCCTCTGGTTGCTCTGATGAGAAGAGCTCAAACCGAGCTTCAGAAAGGTCTCCGTGTTTTCAATGAGCCCCTTCTGGTGGTAATGTTGATTAAATTACCGTATCTGCTGTTCTCTTCAGCCTTGCAGAAGAGAAAGCAACAATTCCCAGAAGTTTGTTAGAAGCCAGATGTTGAACAGGAGTAAAAAACCTGGAAGAAGAAGTAGCCAACAACAAAATTATTTGACCTTGATGAAGTGTGCTGTGTGAGAAGTGCCTACAGGCCAAATGCTGGCCCTTTGCAGAAAGGTATTTTCGCCCGCTGGGAGGCTTACTTTGAAGACAAGTGCCTTTGAGACCAGTTGGAGATTGGGAAGGAAAGAGGGCTGGGATGAGTGATGTGTTTTAGGCTTTGCACTGCTTAAGTGATGTACTTTTCATTCCCTCAGCCCCACTTTTGCAGGAGAGAAAATTCATATCTTACTAGTATTACTTAGCTACAGGAACTGCAGGATGTCATGCTCTGCATCTCAGTTTTCCAATATCTTGGCATTCCATTTTCAACCTGCTTTGCGATAAACAGCGTAAAATGTTTTAGATATGCTATATGTGTGCTAGAAAGCAAACCAAAGTGTTCTTCCAGTTTAGATCTGGAATTGCGAAGATGACATATTTTGACATTTTTAGCAGAATCACATTTTGGCATTTGGAAACAAATATTGATTCATACCAAACTGTTTCATTTCAAAACTGTCATTTCAGTTTGAAAATAGCATTAAAATGGCATTTGCAGCTGAAATGTCAATTTAAAAGAAAATGTTTCGGCTTAAATTGGCATAAAGTAACAAAACATTTTGATTTGAAATTTCCCCTTGTGGGGGAGTAAAAAATATTTTTTGTTGTTTTCAAAAACATTTCTTCTGGATTGCACTGATTTTCATCAAACCACAGTTTCCTACCACAATAACAAAAAGTATACTTAATGCAAAACAGTTAAACCATTTTAGCACTTGGCATTAATGTATGAATCGAGGCCCAAGTGCAGACCGACATGTTTGTGCTGCCATGCAGATCTAGCTAAAATTTTCTTTGGGTTGATCCTTGCAACAGATTCTGATGGCACTACCGTTATCATCACTTTCCTCCCCGGTGGACCCCTGCCAAAAACGCACACATACAGCTCTGAGCTGGTGCCCAGTTTCACAAGAGATGATGGTCAGAATTCATCTGCCTGCTCAGGTTCACCCTTTGCAAGAGCTAAGAGGCTTCACCAATCGTACTATTTTGGCTGGAAGGGAATTAAATGGAAGGTGTGAGCTCCTCTGCTGGGTTGGCTTCAAGATGTCCATCCTGATCTTACTATTTTTTTGCTGTGTTCTTCTTAGATTTCATCCTCTTCAATGCTTATTCCAGCCTCTTTCATGCTCCCCAGCTCTTTAAAGGTTGCTTTTGTCAGTGTCCTCTTTGTGCCTCTCAGGACAGATTTGAGTTTCCTGGTCAGTACATCTGGCCAGTTGTGGCTGTAAAACAGAGAAGAGAGGAAGAGTTAGCAACGCTGCTCGCTAAGGAATAACCTTTCATTTTGCATCATTTTGTGTCAGGCAAAGCAGAAACTTTAGACGTTCTCAAAGCCGTCAAGAAGCATCAGGCAAGGAGGGATGTTAGTAGAGAGCTGCAGGGATGTGGTGATCCCAGTAGACCACACAACCGCTGAAGGTGTTGCATGGGTTAATGGGATACATAGAGCTTTCATCCAAGGATATCCACTTTACAAATATAAATTAAATTTACATAAAAACAACCAGCTGCTCATGAAAAACATTCCTAACTGTGCATCACAAGCCTCATAAGTCTCCCAGCTGGTAATAACAGAGATTCCCTGTTAATCATCTGGGTTTCTCTGGGTTTGAGGTCATTCACTGCCACCAACGAAAAATCTGAAGGTCCAGCTGCTCTGACAGCCCCGTGATCTCACCAAGCCCAAGACAGGATGGGCAGAGAACCAGAAAGTCCTGACAACCGTCTCAGATCCAGGTGTGGTTTTGCTGCCTTAGCCTGGCACTGTTCCTGGCAGAATAAGCTCGGCTGAGTACCAGGACTCAGAGCTGGGCTAAGTGAGAGACTACATCTAGATCCAGGCTAGTAAACTGACGTGATGGAGCTGAAGACGATCATTTGCTATGATGCTCCAAGTGTCCATGATGCCCAGGTTCTACCATCTGTCGGTGGGCACAGATTTATTATAACATAATGGGGTTTCAGAGGCAAAATAAACAATTCTAGAAGACCAAAAGCTGAGTGAATGGCAGGGCTTTGGGTAGGTCTCAACTCTGCAGCTGTCCTGTCCTACATAAAACATCACATGAAAACAAATTCACTGTGTATAATAGCAGAAAATATAATTCCAGCTGTTGTAAACCAAAAAGAACCAAATGTTAACCCATACCAATGACACCATTTTGATTATATAGTTATTATAAAGAAATAGTTGAGAAATTGTTTTTATATGGATATATATGGTTTTAAATTGTACACACCATTGTTGTGTACAATGAACAAACAATTACTTTAGAATACAAATATATGTAAAACTGACTACATGAAGCAGGGATCCTGTAGTAATAGGACAAGGGGTAATGATTTTAAACTAAAAGAGTGTACATTCAGACTACACCTAAGGAAGAAATTTTTGACAATAAGGGTGGTGAACCACTGGCCCAGGTTGCCCAGAGAGGTGGTCGATGCCCCATCCCTGGAAACATCCCAGGTCAGGTTGGTTGGGGCTCTGAGCACCCTGATCTAGTTGAAGATGTCCCTGCTTATGGCAGGGGGTTGGATTAGGTGGCCTTGAAAGGTCCCTTCCAACCCAAACCATTCTGTGATTCTATGATTCTATCCCAACAGGCGATAAGATATGAGGTCTTGAAAGGAGGGGAAAGAATGTTATTAGGCCCAAGCACTATTCACACTAATGACCAATTATTAATATAGAATTGTTAAGTAGCCTAATGAAATTACCCTTAATGACAGCACAGGATGAGCTGTCTTTAACTATCAATTAGATGTCTACAAATTATATAAATATACTTTAGAGCATATACAAGACTATAGCAAATTCAACTAGTAGCACTGGCACCAGAACCATGTATGCTGGGTTGACCACTCTGACAGCCTGCGCTGTAGCACTACTTACCCAATGTTTTTTTGTTAACATTCAAGGGAATTGTATTTTATTATTTGACCTAAGGTTCTACAGATGGTGTTTGATGGTCTGGCTACCTGTGCCTGAGGACTGGCTATTAATCTGGATGCAACAAGAGAAGAGCCCAGACCTCCAAACTCAGCACACATCATGTTCCTTTCACTCTCATAGTCAGTGGGAGACCAAGGGCAGCCAAGGACAACCAAGGGCAAAAAACAGGGAAGGGATCTAAAGGCAAACTGCTGAATCTTAAGAAATCACCCAAATGTGTCAACCCAATGTGATTTAGGATCCAGGGGAGGATCCACCCTGAAAATTCATTCATTGAAGTTTATGAAAAAGAGCTGATGCCCTTGTCAAAGACAATCTGAAATGTTTTGCAACTGTTAAGGAAGAGAGGAACATAAATATTTTTTTTTTAGGCCTTTTTGGTGTTGAAGAAGGTATGCCTTCCAGTGTGTTGCTGGGTGATGTCCCTGCATACCAAGAGAGAAGTAGCTGAGGCAGAGTAGAAGAAAGAGGGAAGAGAAGAAAGATACGATGGGAAGGAAAAACATCAATAAAAATGAGCGTTTGGTTTCTGCTGTTCTGGTTTTAATCTTTGGAGAGATCATGCAGGCAAAATAATCCAAGATTGTCCCTGCAGTGGGGCTGAAGGAGTAAGCTGTAGTTGTATGGGTTTCTGTGTAGGTGTGTGTTTCACCTTCGGGGACAGAGAGAATTTTTATCAAAAACCCTGTCCTGAATGAGCTTTCAGATCTTAACTGCTGGTCAGCCACAACTTGCTAGTCTATGGCTTGGCCAGCAAGATGCAACAATTTGCGTGTTTTACTGTATTTACTGAACAAGAAAGAACCTTGAGGGATCTCCTGTCACTAAGATGAGAGGTTAGAATAGGGGGAGAGGCAAAGTCTTGAGGCAAAAAAAGGAGAGAAAATAACTTAAAAAATTGAGCCTCAGTACTTTTAGGTGATCCCAGACTGGTCCTTTTTCTGTGCAGGACACAGTACCTGTAAGCTTATGTATCTAAAGTTCAGCAAAGAGCAATACAGGTGGCAATAGGATTTATATGCCATGGATCCCTCCATAAATGCAGCAGCTGCCATTCACATTGGGGTGAAATCTCGCCCCTTTGAACTCCATAATGAACTCTGACTCCCCATCTCCAAAGGGGGATCAATCTAGGGACCACAGGAAGTCATTGACCTCTCCATGGGGCAGTTCTCTGCTGAGCCTTGAAGGAAAGAGACAAATCCCTTTCTCCGTATCAGAAGCACTGTGAGAAGCTAGGGGTGGGATACAGCAGCCTGAGGATACCGTCTAACAGTATTTGAGATGCCATGGTTTATCCTACATGGTCTTCAGCTTCTGTTTCATCTGCCAACCTTGCACAAGTGTCTCTGACAACCATGGTGCTCTGGGCTGAATCCCACTTGCATGACTGAGTTAGTAGGTCCATGTTAAGATCACAGATCCTACTGCAGGACAAAGTATAAGGATCACCAGTGGTCTAGCCAAGAGGTTTATTTTCAGGTAACTGGAGGTGCTCTTTGGTGTTTCTCGTGCTTTGCTGCACGTTTTTATCAAGATCCAGCCAGAACCATAATTTCTCTTTGAAAACAAGTGTCCCCAAGGGCAACAGAGCCCACAGTCACTCTTTCAAGGTTAAAGGACTGGTTTTCTGAGCATGAGGAGCAGAGTCTTGGCCTTTCTCTAGACTCCAGGCCAGCTGAATACTCCCAAATATATAAATACTCCAATATAGGGATCCCTATCTTATCACAGCAAGGATCCTGTGACACTGTTAACAGTTTACCATCCCAGACCCAATGGACTACATCTGAGATCCTTGTATAGCATTCCTTTATTGCTATCAAGGAAAAACAAGGTTACTGGTGGCATATTCCCTTTCATCATGAATGTCTAACATAGATTAGCTGGAAACATCACTAAACCACCAAGCAAGCATGTGGGAATAAGTAGCTGTTGAGGACATAATCGCCTCCATTGGAAGCTCTGTGCACACAAGAAGGACTGTTGAAAAGCTCCAGGTATAAATGCCTTATTGATTTTTCTTCTGCTTCCCATGAATTGAGCCAAGTGGGCTAATGAGGACCTTCTGTTCTCTGTAATGTACCGCTAATCAGCCTTCCTTCAGTGCAGAAGTCTATGTCTGTGGGTGATATACGTACTAAATGTTTGTGTATCAGTATACGTGCAGTTCTTGTTAAGCAGGGCTAACCCAAGTGAGAGATCCTCTTTGTCTCTAACCTTGGAGGATTAGCTTGTGCTCATAGGTAGAGATCAGCAGGGACATCTTCTGTGCCTTGGAGCTTATCTTTAGCAGCGAGCATTCACATATGGTAGTGCTTATGCAGGTCTCTGCACAGTACGTCCCATATTTAAATCTTTTTTTTTTTTTTTTTAAATGAGGAATTTCTGCCCAGCTCCTAGGATGGAGAGAGCCTCAAACAAAAATTTAAAAATATCTTCAGGGAGATAAAACAGCCTAGTAACACCCCCTGAATCTTGAAAAATTGTGGTTGGGAAAGAGGAACACAGCCAAAAGTTCTCTGCTGGGTTTTATCCTTGTGAGAAAATTGGATGGAGCTTTAGTCTTTAGAGTAATCTATCAGCCTGGTATGGTGTATCTTAGGGGTTTGTAACCAGCCTATATCTAGGCACTCTGGGCTTTCATCCACCTTTGCCTTTTTCTAAATGGAAATTAAGTAAAAGTTAGTGCAGAGGCACTGAGCAGAAGCATTACTGCTGCTTTCAGAGGTATTATAAAAAAAAAAAAGCAGCATTTTCATGGGACATCAGACCCTCTATGTGCATGTGTGTGTGTGTGCATGCGTATATGCCAGCCTTGCTCTGGTAACACTTATTTGATCAGGCACCTCAGGTCATGCTATTATACTCCATGCAACTTCTGAATTCTAACCAAATCCTCCTAAAAACACATTTATTTCTCATACCACTAGGTACCGTAGTGATGAATAACAGCGCTACATCCTGTTTCATGTCATGAAATATGGAATTACACTAGGGAAGAGATATACATTACAGGAAAGCAACAATAGACAATTTGGATTCTTCCAGGCTTGAACTCCAGCTTTATCTCTGTGTTTACACGGACTGGGCTCTTCCTGGCACGGTGCACATCGACATCCCGTGGATCGATAATACGCGGCAGGCAAACACAGTAATACTGTATTTCTTTCAGGAATGAGTGTGATAACAGGTCATCAGTTTGCTAGGAAATCAAGACTACTGCTGTCTTTAGACAGCTTTGCTGCCGTCCCGAGCACCTTTTGAATGAGACACTTTAAAAGACTAACATATATTTTTGACAAAAAAAAAAAAAAAAACCAACATGGCACTAAAACCAGCAAAGTGCAAACAAATAACATATAAGCAGACAGAAAATAGCAGAGCTACGTTGGGACTGTCCTACAGCTACTACCTCAGATCTAGGCCCTTTTGCCAAGGAGTTTTTCAGCTTTCCTCCTTTTGAACTCTGCAATTTCTTCCGAGGGTAACCCATGAGCTCTACACCTGCAGTGAACACGTAGGCCATTAGAGAAAGAACCAGTTCAGTTTCATCTGCAATAAAGAACAGACCGTAACGGAGACCGAGTGAAAGGCAAGCGTCTTCTGGTGTGAAAAAGGAAAACAAATATTGGGCCTGGTTCAGATTTTATTTATTCCCCTCTTGTACTGCTTCATCTCAGCTTACTTCAGAAGATGAGGTGAGCTAATTTAATTTTAAGTGTCCCAAATTAGGTGCCTGCTCTGAGGCACGCATCTTTTGTAATCTGTATAGCCAGGCAGAGAGCTCTTGGCACACCTTAGACACTTCTCCCGGGACAAGATGAATGACTGCTGTTTTGGAGCACAAGCTAGATATCTATTATGGCCGTATCCTGAATCTATTACATGAGATGAATCCTGGGAGAACTGTTCCATTATTCCTCCAATCCTCCCCCTCATTCATAAAAGGGAAGAGCAGAACAAAACTGCTGTGAAGATCTTGCCTGTGGTTAGTTCAGCTCCTGCCTCAGTGCCTTTTGGTCTTCCAGGAGTGTTGCTTTCAAGAACTCTCAGCTCTCAAAGCTGTGGGCACATTTCCAAATGGAAATCCTATGTCACTGTCCCTAGAAACAGCAGTTTTCCCTGAAAGTTTAGCACAAATTTAACAGCCTTTCCCAGGGCAGATCGGAGTCAAGTTTCTGCTCTTTTGCCAATTCTATCCTACAAATGGCAACGTCTAACCAAGATGTCCTTCCACGCCTTACCTAAATCCTCATCTCTGAGAACATCTTTCCTTTTTACAGAAAGATTGATCCATGTTTATAAACCCTCCCATGAGTTCCGGAGCCTTTAAAGCTGGGTCCCAAGGACAGGGAAGTCAGGAGGGTATAAACCTGATGGGCTGAATGAGGAATGGCTTCTTCTGGGAATCTACAACTCGGGTGGGATTCATCTCTCTGAAATTTAGCTATCTGCAACAGAGATGTCTCCATCTGATCTAAGTATCTTGGGCTTTCTTCTGAGCCACTGCTGGGGGGTTTATCCCAAAGTAGATGTCCTCTGTGGGGCAGAGGAGCTGCACCTAGAAGTGCCCGTTTCTCTGCATTGACTAGAAGATGTGTAAGATGACCAGCTCAGATGGAGGTGTCTATGCTAGAGGTAAATAACTTTTAATAAGATTAAGCCCTACCAGTTGGAGGGGGAAGAGGAGTACTTTGTCTCCAGACCCTTTACGCAGACAGTAGAAAAATGCAGACACACATGGGTAAGCGTGAGGGGCTTGTTCTTTGAGTCCACCCAGCAGGACTTGATCCACTGGGAAGTGGAAAAGGTTGCTGCCTGTTTCTGCACAATAATACAGCAGGTTGTGACCCACAGAAGGTGAAGACCTGACAAGAGTATTTGGGGATCAAGCACAATATCAGATTACCTGAGCTCTACCTCCAAACACTGCTCACACAAATATCAAATAACCCTTTGATAATGACTTGATCTTCATCCACAGCACAATAACAAGACGAAAGGTCCAGTGCAAACAGCACTGACACATCTCCTGAACTCATTAATGTCTGAGCAACTGGAGAGGGTTGATTCATCCCAACATTTTGCAAAATTTCTCTGTCTGAAGTCAGCTGTTATTTTCCCAAGGTCCTCTCTTCCCACCACCTTGTTTCCAAAACCAGCAGGAGAAAATCTGTAAGGTCTTACACCCCAGCTCCCTGCACACTTAAGGAATTTGCCATCTCTTTTCTGAATGTGGTGTGTTACAATGATTTTTTCTGAGAATTGGAAACTCAAGCTCTTGGCTTGAAGGTTAGGCAGCCAGTACAACTTCTAGTTCCCAGTTACAGGAGGAAAGGCTCAGACCCATAGACAGGGCATCTTTATGACTTGGGCACTCTGTACCCTTTGGTAAGAACAACTGCAACTCAAACTGCCTTGAGACCTGAGTCATATGGATGCAGACATAAACTTCTCTGCCCTTCGGTCTCTTTCTCTTATCCAGTTTCTCATAAACCTGTATGCTGGAGCAACGTGTGCCCTATTGCAAGGCGTAGGTATCCTGGGCAGCCCATTACCTCTCAGCTCCATGATCCTGCTCCAACCAGCCCTGGAGCCCTTTCACTGACTGCTGCCCACATACCTTTGTCTTTAAACCAGTCAGGATTGTCTCTGTGGTTACTTGTTTCTGAGGTGGTTTGTTTTATTTTAACCCATGTGTCATTGTACTCCAGTTTTTGTACTTTAAATGGCTGGTAACTTTATAGAAACGGTTTAGGGGTGGAAGAGATCAAAAGCAGTAGCAGATGGCTCTGAGATGGTTTCTCCTTGGTACTCTTCCCTCTTGTCTCTCAGCACTGTTGTTCAGTAAAGAGCTTTTGGGCTGCTGTGTAATGAGCAAGCCTGCCTAGATGGCACAAAGGAGAGCAGCGTACCCTGATCAGATGGACGTCCCACCTGGCCAGCCCATGCCGTGGGTGCAACACCATAAAAATGTTCCTAGACTCAAGCTGGCTCCTGTTCAGACAGCTCAGGCACTTGTCACTGGGCTTCCCTCTGCTTCTCTTTCCAAGGTAAGTATGGGCAGATCCAAGGAGAAACAGCCTGCAGCCAGGACCTACCCTAGACAGCCTCTCCTGCTGCCGAGGTGCTGATTGCTGCTCGCTCTCTGTCCCTCCGCAAAAACATCCTTCAAAGGGACCTTCACTTCCCACTTCACCTCACAGCCTGTCTGGGTGAGACAGGAGAAACTACTGGACACATCCAGGCACATCTGGGCACACCTCAGCCATGCCTGAGGCCATACCTGCAAGCCAGAATATGTTCCGCAAAGCCAGCCAGGTCCTGAGCAGTTTCAGAACTAGCTTTCTCAAAATCCATAGAAACACCCACCGAAGAAAAGGCAATGCATTCCAGCCAAACAATGCCACTACCCGCCTTTGCTTTCTTTCTGAACACTGCATTTAGGGTTTCTTGTTATTGGCAGTAATTCTCTGACCTAATATTACAGCCAATTCTTCCAGAAATTTCAGCTTGCTCAAAAAGAACTTGTTGAAATATATCAGCTGGAGCAACCGCATTCCAAGTCAGAGAGCTTTGCTCGAAGGGAGATGAGTCACTGGCTTTCATTCCCTTTCTCCCCTCAATCACATTTCAGAGAAAATTCTTCTTTCTCACCTGCATTATGCCATACTCATGACCAGAATATTCCTTTTTCGTCATTTTGCTGTTGTATTAGGGGTTCAGAAAAGAACTGAAAAGAAAGCATTGATTATGAAGCAAAAAGCATCTGGCCTGACGTTGGGTGATCAAGCCTATGAGCCAGAGGATGCTTTGATTTCCCCAAATAACTCTTGTTATATGTTATATAAAGTTTATTTTTAAAATTTTATTCATGAACTGCTGTGATGCTGTTGTATAATTCCAGCTACGTAAGGACAACAAAAGTTTTTCACTGTTGTTTGCTCCACAAGCTCTTTTATTTCTGATTTAAAAGTGCATTGTGTGAAAAGCTTCAAATAGGAGCCTGAGTGGAAATCCTTTCGCTTATCCCCCCTGAAAGACACATCAGCAGCAACAGCAACAGCAGAGACTCTCTACTGATCATCTCCCATCCTGCCGGGCTGCCTCAACATAGACAAAGCACTGAAATCTGGACGTTAAACCTGCACTTTCCCTG
>NW_010539671.1:86373-106021 GCF_000687285.1 Phaethon lepturus | reverse complement strand
CCTCCACCCTATCCCGAAAAAGAGCATGTTGAAGGGTTTCTTCCTTGATTTCCAGTAAGCTTTCTGAAAACAGATACAGAGACCTTGAGCAACTTCACGTAAGGTTAATTTTAAAAATAGCCTTTTAGTTAATTTGATTTTATGCGTGGTTGGAAGAAAGTAGGTGTGGTAAGAAGCATATTAGGTCTTTTAATTGAACTACCTTTCTTCTTAATTAAAATGCTTTGTATCATGTATGAGCCACGTCACCACTTGGGTTTTAAGCACTTGGGTTTTAAGAATAAAGTGCATTTATCTGAACGTCCTTAAACAACTGTAAAGGTATGAAAACTTGGTGCAGACAGTGGAAATCAATGAGAATGTTCCAACTAATGCTTCCAGTAACTCTGTAATTGGGATTAAACAGAGAGGTTGATGAATATCAATTAAATTCAAATTATGTAGGTACAATAATTGTTCCTTTGTTAGTCATTTGGTGGTGGCTTGAGGTTTATTACTAGATGATCAGATGTATTCTCTCAGCAATTCCAGCAATTCCAGGAGGGGTTGTTATCACAGTATTTTACTGGACCATTAGTATTAACCCAATCACATAGTAAAGTGTTCTTCCATATTTTTAAGCTTGCTGAAATTTCGTTTCCAAACTGCATATAAACTCACTTTTGTAAAGTCAAGGACTGTTCTCCAGGTCTAGGGTGCCAAGACTACCGCAAGCACAGTAGGATAATGAAGGTTGATTTGTCCCCAGACATCTATGAACAGCTCTATGAGCTACTTGATCATAGATCTGCTCATGAATGCCTACCAGAGCTGGAAAATTGCCTTCACAGGTCAAGAAACCCTCCTGCCAAGGATTGTGCTTATGGTTTTGATTAGCCGATGGGTTTTATATCATGGGAAATAATAGGAAGTTAGCAATTTTTTTTTATGTTACCTGCTGTCTTTTCCCCAAACCACTGCAGAGAAGGTCTGAAATACTCCATGTCACAAGGGTTATGACTTGTCACAGCAGTAAGAAGACCTTGAGTGAAACTAAGTTCATCAAGTTGTCCAGGTCCATATGAGTTCCAGGAGATACCTCATGGCGTCAGACACAGGTCAAGTTTTTAATGAAGGTGAAACCATTTTTCTTAGTGTTACTTTGAGCTCTGTCTTCACACAGAACTTCAACCCCTAGGATCTGACCCTTAAATCCATGGCCCACAGGTTTGCACTTTCATGGTATGGACATGATACTAAGCACACTTTATTAACCTTCTCTTAATAAGTACCACCTCTCACTTGGCGAGACCACCACAGGTGCCCATCTGTAGATGTTTAGGCCACGCAAGTCACAAAATAAAGCATGAGATAAAAGCAAATCCTCATGGACCTCATAGAAAACAAAGAACTAAATAGAAGATGAGTTGCTTCAGAACAGGGTAAAAAGATGAATAGAAGAGTACCGCCCTCTTCAGCTCAGAAGCCTACAGATGTATATGAGGCAGTGACTTGAAACCACCACATTGGCCAATAAGAGAAAAACAACTTCCAGCCTCTCATAAACCAACACAAAACTGTACCATCAAGATAAGACTGGAAAAACAGGACATAATGTCTCATACATATCTGTTAATAGCACAGTTTATGCATGAGGCAGATCTCCAAATATTTGCTTTGCCTGAACATCTAGTTACTTCTTTTTGCCGTTTGACACTTGACTTCTATGGGGTCCTTCCAATAGGACTGATTCAGTTTCGTATAACTTTGCTTTTTCCTCTGATTACTTTCGCATTCATTCAACTGCTGTATGATGATCTATGGGGGCAGAAATACTGCAAAAGTACAGTGAAGATCAGGGCCTTGGGACAAGAGCAGAAGATCACCTCTCTCTCTGCAGCGCTACTGGTGGACCCTTCTGAGGTTACACAAGAATGCTCAAGATCCCCTGATCCTGAGTATGTGGGAAAATTTTTTGCCTCCTCTCATCGTATTGGAACAGGCTGCCCAGGGAGGTGGTGGAGTCGCCATCTCTGGAAGTGTTCAAAATACGTGTGGATGTGGCACTTCAGGACATGGTTTAGGGGACATGGTGGCACTGGATTAATGGCTGGACTTGATGATCTTGAAGGTCCTTTCCAACCTAGTGATTCTGTGATTCTGTGATCGTCCTTATTGTATTTTCTGTCATTTACAATCCAAGCCTAGAAACAGCTCAGGCCTGCATAAGTCTGGCATTGGCACACATGACCAGAGGACAGGCTCTTTGAGGATTGTGGAAAGAACCTCAACAGTCAACAGAGGGTTAGCACATGACTTTTAGATGGTAAAACCAGGATGAGAAGAACCTACTCTCAAGGTAGAAGGCTTGGTGCTTCCTTGGTTGCAGGGAAGGTCAGAGTCAAAAAACCAGACCCTGTTTGCTGTCAGTCATCTGTCTCTGAGGTAGTCAATGAAGGACCTCTTTACAGTCAACAAAACAGGCATCCTGCAAGGGTGATTCATCTCCTAATACAGATGTCCAAGCAGGTCCGTTGAAGCAGACCCCTGAGCAGGTATTTCTCTTTTATGACTATAAAGAGCATCAGGGTTCACTAGCTTTAATGTGGGTGCCCATCGTGTTCTTGCCAAGCAAATCCTACTCCTGTTTTTTTATGTCCTGACCACAACATCCTTTCCAGGCATACAACATGTGACAGCTCAACAGGGTGCACTCCGTTTGCAAAGTCAGGCATCGCAAAGCTACAAAATGGTGTAATGAATTTCAAGTGCTCAATCTTTGCTCGCCACTGCTTGTATGGAGGCAACATCATTAGGTCTTTAATTACATAATGGTGTTATATTTTTACAACACAAAGTCTCCTTATTGTTCTTTTTGAATGAACAGTGCTACGGGGAAGAAACATGTTTATAGGGTGAATGAGGCTGATGTTTTCTGCAGGAGTCTGATGGAAGGAGGGAAAACTCTGAGTGTCACCTGTACACTAATGACATCAGAGTTACTAAAGTGTCCCTACCTGTGTGTCTCCCACATGCACACAGAGTAGGAAGGAGACTCTGGAAGGAACTCCCTGGTGCTCTGTCTCCAAGGGACTATGGGGCATGGAAGCAGCAAATTTCCATGCCACTTCTTGGGAACTGTCGTTGAAGACAGGAGTTGAAGAAACCTCATCACTTCTGAGTCCCAGTACTGTGCCTGAAAATGTAAATCACCTAAGGAAAATGATGTAGACTTTGCAAACAGATACGAGGGAAAGACAGCTATTCAGCCTGTGAACTCCAGCAAGGGCCTTTTAATGAATGTATTGAACATCAATGAAGTCACACTTACCCTGGCTTTATTTCAGGAGGTTTAGGTAAGGGCTTCAGAAAGCCTTTTTTCCCAACTAGCCAATATGTGTCTTCCACTCCTTTACCCTAAAACAAAAACAAAAATCCAGATAAAAAGCAGCTTCCTGACCACCCTGTGCTCAATATGTAACTTTCTCACTGGGTCTCTGAAGGCTACATATATGTCCAGAGACAGAGCATGGCTGGAAATCTTGGGCTCTATCATATTGGTTCAGGAATTACTTGAATTTCACTATTCTAAAAGAAGAGGCCTTGTTCAAACTGTCATCTACAAACAACCCTCATTGATCTGGGTCATTGAAACTACACAGCTTAACAGAGATGAGAAACTACAGGATCTCTAATCATCTTATGTAGCAGCACCAACATCATTAACTGAGAGATTTTACAACCGCTTCTGGGCTGATTATCAGAATAATAGCTTCCTCTCCCACCACTGACGATTTAGCTTTTAAAATGAGATGCACCTGATGAAATATAGGCATCTATACCAGAGTCAATTGCCCTTGACTGGAGAAGTGGAGGAAAACAGACACTTCTAGGGTGACATTCATCTTCACATAAACTAGGCATTGAAAGTTAGTCAGGTTAATAATTTTCTAAAGTGCCAATTTATCTTTACTAACTATGTAAAGGTTTCTTTCCATTGATTAAACCTGGAATAATTACCTCAGACCTCCACTTGCAGACATATGAACTTCGGTGAGATGATTCCACTTTTCCTGAAAGATTGTTGAGGGACCTGGGGCTGTGTTCAGAATTCTTACTGTAGGTGTTTAAAGCAAGCAAACTCCTACTTCTGACTATTCACTATGTAAGAGGAGAAGTGATGTTTTTAATCGTTTAGTATTGTCTTGTTTGGACACTGTGAAAAGTAGCAGCTTCTGTCAAAGGTGGCCTAAATAGACTCCTAAATAAATAGTTAGATCTGGCACATACAGCTGATTGCTCGATCCCATGGTCCTTCAAGGATTACCTCATGTGCTGAAACAACTGATGGGGACAATTTGGGAAGGATCCAGCAGAAGAGTGGTGCATGAAGGCCAAGCAAGGGCTTAATATGAAAATTCCTTAAGCAAGAACGTTCCTCTGCGAAGCATTTCACACAGCCCTTGCCTTCTTACCTTCAGTTCTGTTTTTCCCCTAGGTATGATTTCATAGCCTTCATTTAGACTCCGAAGTGTATCCACTGTGCTTTGGCTGACATGAATTCTGTAAGCTGGGAATGGAAAACAAAACAGCTGGATCACTATACTGCACACGCATTGTGAATTCTCCACTGCTTCATCCTGGCAAGGAAAAATGCTCCAAGGCATGCAGACGTGTAGCTGGTGTAGCTGTGTGGTGCTCCTCTACGCAGAGTATGATGCTGATGGATGGATGCTTCCCTGTAGGGCTCTAACAAGCACAGGTGAGAGGACATCTACACTTGGGTCTCCCTGGAGAAGGATACTGTTGTGGTTTAACCCCAGCCAGCAACCAAGCCCCGCACAGCTGCTCACTCACTCCCCCACGGTAGGACGGGGGAGAGAATCGGAAGGGTAGAAGTGAGAAAACTCGTGGGTTGAGACAAAGACAGTTCAATAGGTAAAGCAAAAGCCGCCCAACACAAGCAGAGCAAAACAAGGAATTCATTCACCACTTCCCATGGGCAGGCAGGTGTTCAGCCATCTCCAGGAAAGCAGGGCTCCATCACACACAATGGTTACTTGGGAAGACGGACACCATCACTCCGAACATCCTCTCCCTCTTCCTTCTTCTTCCCCCAGCTTTATATACTGAGCATGATGTCATGGCATGGAATATCCCTTTGGCCAGCTGGGGTCAGCTGTCCCAGCTGTGTCCCCTCCCAACTTCTTGTACACCCCCAGCCTACTCGCTGGGGGGGTGGGATGAGGGGCAGAAAAGGCCTTGACTCTGTGTCAGCACTGCTCAGCAATAACGAAAACACCTCTGTATTATCAACATTGCTTCCAGCACAAATCCAAAACTTAGCCCCATACTAGCTGCTGTGAAGAAAATTAACTCTATCCCAGCCAAAACCAGCACAGATACCAAACACACGAAGTACAGAAGTCCATCTCTTCATAAAGTTGATACTTCATAAAGATAGTAACTGTTTTTTCAGCAACATTGCTAGCTGGAACCAAGAGTGCCATTCTTATCTATTGCCACAGCATAACTAGGCAGCAAGAAAGAAAAGAAAAATTACCAACTGTCCTGCTCCAAACACCCAAAGTCATTTGAAGGTTGGGATGAAGAGCAGAGAGAGGGAGTTTGCAAGGGAAAATAATGAAAATGGGGCTGTGGATCTAGATCCATCTGGATTTTTCAGCAATTGATCGCATCCAGAGCTGCCATTAACAGTCTATGAACAAAACGGGTAAATGTGGAGATCTTTATCAAGTTCCCTTCTTCCCCAGCTTGTTTTACATACATTCAGAACTCAGTGAAATTTGTTGTTGTTCTGTTGGTGTGAACAAGCCAAGGAATGTTTCTAAAACATTTTCCCCAAAAATACCTTTCTTTGTTGTTCTTGTTGAGCTTTTGTTTCAAATCTGTCAGTCACATTCCCTTCCCCCTTGAAGGACAGGGGATGAACCAATTAATTTTTTTTTTGCAGAATAATCAGAAAGAAGAACATCAGTTCAAATATATAGAGGAAGACCAGAGGAAGACCACACAGCTTTGAGCTACACTTCCCGAGACACTAACCTAGAATCTTCCTATTACTGTGTATCTCTATATATTTCTGTTCATGTACAACGATGCTCTTGTATCTGCAGTGGTCCCAGTCTCAGTGGGACTTCACATTTTTGAGGATCTAAACCTTGACAATCTTCAAATATCTGTTTTGCCATTAGAAATCTGCTGTCAAACTATTTCCTCTCTTCTACTGCTTTCGAAATGCAATGCATGCCTCTTAAAATAAGCCAGCCATAATCACACGAAAGGCAATTTTCCTTAATTAATGATTAGCTTAATTGTTAGTCTTAATTAGTCTAATTAAAATCACTGGAGCTAGAAATGTAAGGATTGCATGAAAGAGTGAAAAAGTTCCAATGTGGCATATATGCTACAACATATTTCTAGCCTGGCAAGACCTCAAGATTTTAATACTGAATATTACAAACTTCATGTAGCTTGTAAACTAGCCATAACAGGTAATTTCTTAGAGCTGATGAAAATATCAAAAAGGAGACCAGAGGTCAGGGATTAAAATGTATGAGACATTGCTTCGGAAATAAAATTGTACTGGTAACCTGGACATGAAAAGCAAATTTGAAACTCATCCAGGGCTCTGACACTGCTGTCTCTAGCTGTCCACTGTCTCATCCACAGTTCTTCCATGGAAGACTATGGTTTTCAGATCCACGTCTTAGCCAAGGACAACAAGATGTCCCCATTGCTAAAAATAGTGGGTCCAGAGGAGGCCCCAGCAACGCTCCGAGGGCTGGAACAGCTCTGCCGGGAGGACAGGCTGGGAGAGCTGGGGGGGCTCAGCCTGGAGCAGAGAAGGCTCCGGGGAGACCTTCCTGCAGCTGCCAGGGCTGAGAGGGGCTGAGGAGAAAGATGGGGACAGGCTTGTTAGCAGGGTCTGTAGCGACAGGACAAGGGGTAACGGTTTTAAACTAAAGGAGGGGAGATTTCGACTAGATTTAAGGAAGACATTTTTGACACTGAGGGTGCTGAAACCCTGGCCCAGGTTGCCCAGAGAGGTGGTTGATGCCCCATCCCTGGAAACATCTCAGGTCAGGTTGGACGGGGCTCTGAGCAACCTGCTCGAGTTGGGGATGTCGCTGCTCATGGCAGGGGTTTGGACTAGATGGCCTTGGAAGGTCCCTTCCCACCCCAAAGTATTCCATGGTTCTATGATTGCTTCATCTCTCTCAAGTTTGTCAACCACCCACCCCAGGGACTGTCCCAAATACTCACGCAGGCCCGTGGACTCCATTCGTGACGCCGTGTTCACTGTGTCTCCAAAGAGGCAGTACCGTGGCATGGTAAGCCCCACCACGCCAGCCACACAGGGCCCTGAAAGACACGTCATCTGTATAACCCAGAAGGTACGGCACAAATTAAAGGCTCTACTTAGAAACAAATCTTATCCTCTCCTCTGATCTTCAAAAACCACTTGGGAATCCAGGATTTTTAAAGATCTCATTGGCCTCGGTGCTTGCTACAAGCAGTCAAAAATTAAGCATTGCTCTGGATTGCACATTGGTGTTTTATGCCTGACAAAAGTCTCATGTGGGAGGACCCCAGTTCACCACCATCTGGGAGAAATTTGTTCAGAGTTCACAGCTCAAGGGCTATTGCAATCTTGCTTTTAAAATACCATCACCAAATTCCATCTGAGAAAACTAAAGTTCAGACCCTCTGACATGCCCTGTGTCCCAGTGAAACAGGATTGAAAATCAGCCTCGGACACCCAGAGATGCTGGCAGCACGCTGGACCACCCTGTGTCCCCTCCTTGGAAAGGAAGACTTCATTAGCTTGCCTGTCTAGCCAAAAACTGTTTATTTTTCCTCTCTCATTCTTTAGACGAGATCCACTCCCCTCCAAACTAGCTCCCGAAGATGCGGTGCCAAGTTCTCGGGGGGAGGTACGTGTGCAGGATGCACACGCGCGTGCACACACGCAGAGACAAAACGAGCAGCACAGACAGCCGTCGTCGGGGGCACTTGGGGTAGCTGATGTTTGGACTGTTCTCTGGAGGATGAGATGTTAAATTTCATCACGCACGGTTTAAAATATCGGGCTTGCAAAATAAACGCAAAAAAAGAAAAAGATAAATAAAAAAAAGAGAATGCTTTCAGCCGTGTAAGGAGGAGTGGGGCTTCCTGCGGAGACGGGACAAGCCTCTCTGTATTTTGCATTGGGTGCATTTATGTCATGACTCCTCAGGCCCCCTCTGCCTTTTTGATTTCATGATCCTCTGGATTAAGATTTAACAAAGCTGACATCTAGGATATCTTTTCCCATGCAAGGTTACAAGAGATGTAAATGTAAGACATCATCAACAGCACCAGAAATGATGCTATAGAATAAAAAAAAAGTTTTTCATAATACGAAAAACTATAGATTAAAAATTTGGTTTAATAGTAATAATAATAGCCTAATATAGAAATGCTCAGTTACTTGTTTTAGGAAAATGAAATTTTACTGTGATTTTAGCCTTCTTAGTTATAAAAACTGATTCTTCATGTAGTTTTCAGATACTTCTTAAGAACAATGAAACTCCATAGCTGAAACTATGGGCAACTTTGCAAGAACCCCTCTGACTGTAACCTCTGGAAAGTTGTTGCTACAGAGTCAAAGTAACAGGATTTTAATTTAATTTATGGAGGATGCAAACTGAGAGGTAAGAGGTTTCAAGGACTGCCTGATGAAGCATCACTTGCTTAAAGATTAAAAAAAAAAAAAGAGAGAGAGGAAGAACAGTTCATGCCAAAAATGTTACAAGGACCTAAACAGCATGTCTGGATCAAACACAGCATGCAGAGACTGCTGGAGATCAGGAAAAGCTGATTTAACGGTGTTTTTTTTCACTGCCAATGTGCCGTGCAACCTTGGATAAGACACTGTCCCTCAGAATCTCTTGTAATTTAATTCCCATCCTTATCAGTACTCACAAATTTGGTTGAAGCTCTTCAGGAGAGGAGCTATATCCACTAGAGGAAGTTTTTTCAGGCTCTAGTCTATAGGCACTTCTATAGCACAGCTGTAAAGACACTGTTGATACTACTGGGTCAAGGTCCTAACGCTTACCTAACCAGTCCTTAATGTGTGCACGCTAATGTGGCACATGCATAAACAAGGGTCTTGTTGGAGACATTTTAATTCATGCTTCACTAACAGCTTTCCCCTGAGAAAAAACTAACTCACATAGCATCACCTCTCTTCATCGTGGGGTAATGACACGACAGCGGCGCTTCGAAATCTCAGTAAGCAGCAAAGTTCCTTCTGTAACAGGTGTTGCAAGGACACAGAGAAGTGGTTCTTGTAAAAAAATTGCCCTCACCGAGGAGGATTTGATTCAGTTTTAAGACGCACAAATACAGGCAGCTGAGCTCCTACTGTAGTCTGTGGAGGCCAAGTCAACTGAGCCGTGAGAGCCTTTCCACCGCTGCCCCCGAACAGCTCTCCAGGTCCACTTAGGTGTCAACCAGATCTCCACTGACCACAAAACGAGTGCAGGCTCCCTAACGCTCCTGGAGACACCTCCATGTGGGTGCCTAAATTTAGGTTTCCTATTTGTTCAGTGCAATCATCCAATCATTTCTGCAAAGCTCACAACCTAGGACAGGCAAGATTTTTAGGGTGAGGTCCTATCTTCCTAGGGCACTGCTTTTAAGCCTGTCCTCCTGTTGCAGAAAGTTACTAGTTCAAAACCAACCCTGCAGTGTAAGCATGGCCAAAGTACTTCTCCACGGTGAAAGCGTCCAATTCACTTGCTGCCTTCACTGCCTGTGTGTGTTCCCCCTTGTCTAGACAGCCTCAGCAAAGGGCTAACAAAAACTTCCAGCAATAAATCTCCCACAGTAACAAGTTTCAGAGGAAACCAGAGACTCTGTGATGAGAACGTTATGGCCGAGTTGTTTAATTATACAGGTTCACTGGTTTGTTTTGAAACGGCGCTTTGCCAGGGCTTGCAGGGTCAGTTAATGAGCCGTGCTGGCTACGACTCTGCAACTACCATCAGTGGTGCCGTGGAGATTTAATAAGCTCAATGGAAGTGTGGGGCTGCCTGCCAGAGAGCCTGACTGATAAACAGATCCTCTTCAGCCTCCATGGAAAAGCTGGTCTTCTCACCACTGTTCTCCCCAGCCATCCAGCCCCAGCCCAGACACAGCCAGCATGGAAACAGCTGAGTCAGCTGAGTTTTTCTGGACAGGCAGCCAAGTTCAGCGAGAAGAGCCAAGACTCCAGGGTGCGTTTAAAGCAGGGGAGAAACTGAGGACCAGATGCTGGTCTTGTCCTCCTCACCTGACCCATGCATTGCCACAAGTGGACTATGGGCATGGGCCAGCAGAAGTTCCCAGAGCTGCAGGTCTCCACTGGGGCTTGAGGGACAAGGGCAGCCCGTGCCCAAATGGAATTTCCTGCTTTTTCAGAGAGGGAATCACGAGCTCTTGTTGGCACCAGTTTCCAGTTGTTGGCCCACAAAACTGGTGGTCACACCCATACTCCATCTTTTCCAGGACAGCGAAAGTGTCAGCCAAGCCCTCC
The DNA here is from genome assembly GCF_000687285.1 of Phaethon lepturus. Taxonomy (NCBI): domain Eukaryota; kingdom Metazoa; phylum Chordata; class Aves; order Phaethontiformes; family Phaethontidae; genus Phaethon; species Phaethon lepturus. The sequence continues at coordinate 95,457 of NW_010539671.1, read as the reverse complement.
GGTCCCCCAAACACTTCCTCAATGCCTTCATGGTGCTGGTGATTCCCTCTTCATGCTTCTTTCCTCAGGAGAAACAAGGTCTAGGGTTAATCAAACTCTGCTGTCAGCTCGGTGGCTCGGGGAGCTGGTTTGCTTTGGAGCATGCATTTCTCACTGCTCCTGTGACAGTATGACGCTGCCAGATCTGTGCAAAACAAGATCTGGCTTCTGCTTCTTTAGAAAGAAAACACCAATTCCTCCCCGTCTTCCTCTCACACCCTACACAACAGCTCATAGCAACACCACTTGCCAGATACCCAGAGTTCATAAAAACAAGAAAAAATGTAACTACCCCCCGAAAACATCACTGGATTTTTGGCTGGGTGCATGGAAGACATGTTGCAGAACTGCTGTCAACAGGCAGCAGCGGACGTTGCGTTCCAAATTCCTCCCTTTCTGTGTCGAAAATGTGCTGCTGGTGTCTTGCTCTGGGCAAGACAAGCTGGGGCCACAGTCTCATCTCATTTAAGTCACAGCATAAAACCCACAGTGCTCCTGCCATCATTCCTTAAAGCTTTCAACTTCTGTGAAGGGCCAGCTAAGGCTCCTGAATTGCAAAGAAAACAGTGAGGAGATGAGTTTTCAGGGAGAACCCCGAAAGAAGAACTTATATGGTCTAGGAGATATGAGATACTGATTTTAGCTCTGCTCAAGTCACAGCTTTGTTCTTGGTGTATTGTGGGTGAGATGCTTCCTTTTCTCGGCTCTTCTTTCCCAACGTATACAACAGGGACCAGGATACTGACTTCCGTAAAACACTTGCATGCCCAAGCTGCAAAAATGTGGGCATTATCAGATAGGCAGAGGGATAAAAACCCCTGTAATACTGGGTCAGATTCCTGGACAACCTTACTCATTGTTTGGCTTCCTGCAAAGTACCTGGTACTCTGAAGTACCTGGTACTTCAGAGGGAGGCACAAAACACCTGGTGATGAACAGCTGGGAAAAATGTATTAACGGATGACTACGGTGTAAAATTATGAATGTTCATATCTCTTCTAATAACACTCATTCTATGATAACAGCAGATGTCTTTTCCTCCATTTAAAATTCCCATCATATTTTCGCTTATATGATGACTGCAGTCCTACTGGGTTTTTGGGAGATTTTTTTAGTTTAATTACACTTTGTATATAAGAAAAAAATCTTCCTCCTTTCTTTTTAAACAAGCCACTTTTCTGTTAATTGAATAAATTATCTCTTCGACATTAGAGATAATTTACTGTCTTTATAACATACCATTTTCTTAATAGCTGTATCACGTATTTTTCCAGTTATGTCCTACCTGTAATAAATTTCCCCAACCTTTTCATTCTTTCACTCTATATGCCTGTTTTTCTGTGCTTTCTCATTTCAGAAGTTACAAAGACGTCACTGGTCGTCTCCACATCACACTGGTGAAGAACCTATGGCACATCAAAGAGCCACCCTTACAACAAAACCCTTGTGACTCACGTTTCTGATGTAGTTCCTGGCTGCGACAGGATACAAAATTTCTCCCCCTAATGGCACTAAACCATTTTCCTGCTTGGGGTTTGTGTTTCCATTTGAATGCCCTTGTTGCTATGGGAGATTTTAAAGCATCTTCTAAGGGCGCCTGTTTTGGGTCAGGCAGGAAGAAAGCATTCCAAGCTGGAAATACAATTGCAAAGGAGTTCTTTGATGGTCAGGAGCAGGCGAGTGCTGCTGCCTACCTGTGTGCAGCCCGATTCGTATCCTGAGGGGGATGTCTGGCATGTGTCTCATTTTGAACGTTCCTACCGAGCTGAGGATGTCCAGGGACATGTTGGCTATCTCAGCTGCATGCTTGTTTCCATTTCGTTTTGGGAGCCCTGAGGCAACCATGTACGCATCACCAATTGTCTCCACCTGGCAAATACCAGGACATTAAGAAAAAAAAAAAATAAATTGAAAAAGAGGGAAAAGAGCCATAGAATAAAACTACACGAGTATCTGACACACAGATGGTTTAATCCTCATGCCCAGGTACTCCTCACCTTGTAAACATCGTGGTTTCGAAGAACAGCATCAAAGAGTGTGTAAAGGTCATTCAGAAGGTCAACTACTTCAATGGGTTCACTGAGGGCTGAAATGGTTGTGAAGCCCACGATGTCACTGAAGTAGATGGTCACCTGGTCAAAATACTCCGGCTCCACAGTGCCACCAGTCTTGAGGGCTTCTGCCACCGATCTGAAATAACACCACAAACAAAGATGACAAAAATGACAACAAACCTAATTGTAGGGCATGTCCAAGAGCTCAGACACTCTTGTTCTACTGTGCTCAAAAGATCTTCCACTAAATAGAAGGTTCTATATGCCTGTAACAAGCGTTGATGAAAGTTTCTTACTTTGATTGGAAGGTGATTGCCAAAATTGGAGATCAGCTCTGCAAACTCACTGAGTTCTGGGAAGTTATTTTGTCCAGTCCAGCTACGTAGTGCCAAGGGGCTTTTTCACCATCTAAGTACTAGTACTTACGGGGGGAGCATTTGTGACAGTAGCTTGTCTGTCTTCTGTTTTTCAACCTCTAGCTCTTCAGTCCGCTCCCTGATTAAATCTTCCAGGTTGCTTGAATACTGCTCAAGCATCCTGAGCATTGAGTCAATGATATTGGTCTTTTTCCCTTTGTTGATGGTTTTGAACTGGAAAATCAAACTAGAGTTATTTCTGCATCTCATTACAACACTGTAGCACTCTAAGTTTGGAAAGGAACAAAAACTAAACATTTTTAAAGGGACAATGCTAAAGACTGGCTTTGTCAGTGGGAAGACATCAACGATAAGGGCAAACTAGAGGGTGAATTTGCATCACTAACTATGGAAGCTGCCCAGGAGCATGTTGCTCCTTTATGAACTTTCAGTGAGGGTTAAGTGAAACACCACCTTCCATGAGCTGGCAACATGTATGCGAATTGTTATGGAGTCCTATCATACTGCAAATTTGCACCCTCATTTATCCCATGGCTAACCTTTGGAGTTAGTCCCTAGGGTTAGATACCCTTTAGGGTATCGTGAAGCCCTTTGCATACAGAGGTGCAAACTTCAGGGCATTAGCAACACTTAGAAACTTCTTATGTCTTATTGGTCTTAAATCTGCCTTTGCACACTGGCATGTATGCGTACTGCCATGCCCCCCCCCCCCCCTATATGCCCGCCCCCCCCCCCCCCCATTGAGTTGTGTTCTCTCCTCTTGACCTGAAGCTGTGCCTCTGGACTATTTGGATTATCTGTGGCTTCAGATGCTGCCTTAGACTCCACAGCGGAATCACATGGGTGTAAAATTATTCACAGTTTCATAGGTAAAAAATATGGATATTGCTTTATCTAGTTTGACCTTATAAGAACACAGGAACAATACTGCTGGATCAGACAGGGTGTTTGTTTTGCAAATACCTGTCCATGAGACTGGCCAGTAACAGCTGTCTGGGAAAGCTGTTCAAACAGAGCTCAGGAACAGTCATATTTCCTTGGGATATGCTCCCAGCCTCTACCGATCCGCAGTCCAGAGACCTCCTAAACCCAATGTTGTACCTTTGTGTTTAAGAGCTTGTGGCGGATTTTCCTTTTAAATTAATCACATTTTAAATACTTTAGAAGGTCAATCAACATAATGATCTGAATGTGTTATCATAATTTACAGATCTTTGATCTCCATGAGACCATCTGGGCAGGTACACTGCAAATGTGAGGACGCCAAGCCTGTGTCCTGCTTGTTGCAGAGGGATTGGACTAGATGACTTTTAAAGGTCCTTTCCAACCCAAGCTATTCTATGATTCTATGTCCACCCTGCTTCACACCCCACGTGGTGGTGCCACAGCAGCCCAAGTTCAGGACAAGGTGTAAGCCAGGCCAGGCCTGACCAACAAAAGCAAATCTCTAGACACAACAAACCATAATATAACACAATAGCAAAGGCAAGACTAGAGCTCTGGGACTTCAATTATTATTTAAGGGTTCACTTAAAGACCCCCCCCACACACTTTCCTGCTGAGTATAAACAAAGGATTGCACCTGCTGCTCTATTCACCGACCTTATGAAAGACCTCCTCAAAGGTTGGACGTCGTTCAGGGGCTTCACCCCAGCATTGCTTCATTACCTGGATGCACTCCAGGGGGGCCAAGTCAGGGGCTATGTTTGGGCGGCACAGGGGAGGGGGTTTCTTCACTTTCTTTATAATTTCTGTGACAAAGAGAAGAACGGGAAGCACGTTGTGAGATGGAAGATCTTGGTGGCAGCAAAGGACACGGACCTTTCACCTGACCCTTGCTTGCTCCTTCAGCCATCACTGTTACTCCTTACTGCCCAAAGGCTGTGTCGTATGAGCCTGGGTGCTTCTGCTTTCCTCTGCCAGGAACCTCTTGGAGGATTTAAATACGAGATTCATCCACCTTCGTGTCCCTGGAGAACCAGGTTATGAGCAATAAAGTGGCTGGGTGGGGGAAGGCTGTGTGACAGATGGATGCGTGAGCCTGCAGGCTTGTGTTTAATGAAACTGCCTCTGACTCTCTCCATTAGGGTCTGCAATCCATTACGGGAGCAGAGGGTTATGGCTGAGCCCAGACAGGAAGGATACCAGCCTCTGATGCCTCGTCATTAACTGGGAACCAGTACCTAGGAGGTTGATGGGAATGGAGACAGTGGAAAGTATTTTAAGGGGGAGAATTTGGGTTCAAAACAACGTCTGGGAAGTGATTCCCTGTCCAGAGGTGGGATAAGACTAATAAGGAACTGGGCTGGGGCTGTCAGACCCTGAGAAGTCAGTCCTCGAATCTGCATTTTTCAGGTAGAACAGCCCTGCAGAGAAGGAGTGGAATTGCAGGTTTCTTCGACAGCCGAAGCACAGGTGGATGTCTGAACCCAACCCTGACTTCGACTTAGGTATTTCTTAGTAAGAATATCCTGGAGGAAGTGTTTTGTTTTGTAAGGTAGAACTATATCTTCCTGCTTGAAAAAACACTGAAGTGATTGTCTTTGAAGGTTTCACCTTCTGTAGTGCGGAGGAGTCATCTGGAGTGAAAACCACCCCCTTTCTGGCAGGAGCCTTGCATTTCCACAGCTGTTACTGTGAGTACCCAAGGCTTTTCACTGTTGGCGGTTCACTTCAAAGCTCTTTGGCCCATCCCACTAGTCTCCACCAAAAGAAGTAAACAAAGAACCTGGCCCAAGTATTTCCAGGGGCAGCCAAGGGGAAATACCTTCCTCAGACAGTTTCAAAGTTCACACCAGGAGTGAAAGCTCCTTGAGGATTAGGAAGCAATGAGTAGATATTTGTCATTTTATCAGGTCAGGAAACTGGAGTGCACTACGTTCATCATTTTCTGGAGGTTCCACAGGGGGACTAGGTGGGGGGACACCTGCTAATTACATCATAGGCTACATCATAGGTCCAACTCTGAATTACAGAGCAAGTTACACCATAATCATCATTGTCATCACATTGCTGCAGCAGCTTGGGGTGCGACAAGGTTAGACCCCCGTTTTTCCAGGCACTGAACTGGCAGGTACTGAATAGTCATAACCCCACTTGGTGACTGTCCAGCTTAAAATGTGTTGAGAATGGTCTTTCACTGAAATCAGCTCTTTTTTGATTGTTCTCACCCCCTCCCTGTGCAAATGATTGTGACCTGACCCTGACTGCAGTGTGTTGGCTCTACCTATGCATGCACGATGCCATCTGAACTAATGAGAGTTGCACACGAACAGTTCCTAAGGAGTTCACCTATTTGCTATTTCTGATACAAGCCACTAAGTATAAGTCACCGGGGTCATGATGTATCACTTCAATCTCTGCTGAACAGAGAGAACCTCTGTAAATGGGGCGATAACTAAGGAAAAACAGATGGGCAGATGGACAAAAGAGGATGCTAGGGAGGAGTCCAGCTCAAAAACCTCAACTCTCATGACATATAAAAAAGAACCGATGAGTGGGAAGCAAAGGAGTTTCCACGCTATGGGAAATTCTGCCATCAGAGTTCACCCCACAGCATGATGAAAGGTCCAAGTTTAGACAGGGAACTGGAGGTGCTGCAGTGGCCTGACTGCCAGTCAGCTCTGAAGCTTCTTGGGGGGTACCCAGAGCCCCAACCCCATCAATAGCAGTGATGAGTCACGTACCACAGCTGAGATCAGAACTACACATTTTGAAGTTTATTATGGATGTTTTGCTGAAACCAGCCTTTTGTCACTGAGAAAGGTCATGAGATTGGGACATTATTTCCATACTAAGGTTTTACCCAAGGGGCTTGGCCAGACCTTTTATGAGTGCTCTGTGTAAAGCTTTAAAAATGTGCTGAAATCATTGCCTACCTTCAGCTGAGAGTTCTGACATGCAGTATGGGGGACCCCGAACAACCACTTCTTGTAGGATGATTGCAAAGCTGTAAATGTCCCCTTTGAATGTGCCCTTTCTGCACATGTCCGGGTCCCTCAGTAACTCAGGAGCTGTCCAGAGCAATTCTAAAAAATGCAAGAACATCACTTTTCTTACACTTGAGCTCAGACTATTGCAAACTAAGTGCTTAAATGAACACTTCAGTTATTTGAGGAAAGGTTGGAACATACTTTATTATTTACTGGATCAAGTCTTCTATTTCTTGTGATGTGTTAGAAATACTAAACTTCCGTACTGACAAAAAATTTGAGTTTTCCAAATTTCACTCTGTCTTATAAAAAAATTTTGCTATGCCAACAATTTACATGCTAAACACTAGCCTTGAACATCTACATAGGTCTTACCACTGCCAAAAGTGTTAACAACTTTTTTTGGTTGTAAATATAACTCAGACAAAATATCGGTGCTGAAGCCTGGATTTCTTGCTACTGTTGTTGCTCTTTAACAAAGCAACAGTTAATAGAATATTTTCTGTAGTTCTGCTTAGATGAAAGTAGTTTCTGTTAAAGCAGTTTTCTGAAATATGATCAGTCTTCATAATACAATAGTTCAAGTGATGAAAGACACGGTTGTAAAACATGCCCAGCTTCATAAGAAATGAATCTTCTTCAAACTGGGATGTTGTTACCCTGGTAACTGTGCATTCTGGGTAATGGGAATAAGGAACATTTCAGCTACTGCAATATATGTAACTCTTGTAAGGCGGGAGGAGAAGAAGGTTTTCTGGCAATTGCCCGATCTGAGACACTGGAAATGTGTAGTAACCAAATCCCATGACAGAGGGATCAAAACACTACATGCCACTTGAAACCAGGTTTCAAAAATAAACTGGGATGCCAGAGGAACCCCAGGACAACAGCCAAGCGAAAGAAATCCAGCCAAAGACTCCAAACCGAGTCCCATGAGATGCTGTCCCTAAGTGGTGGGAATGTCATATGGCAGCCTTTGGTGACTGGCCTACAAAGGACCTATTTCAAAGACACCTGTATCGTCTTGTGTTTCAGATAGCTTAGTTTTACAAAACAAGGCTCTTTGCATTTGGGTTAACTTAAAACTTTAAATGTAGGGGCTAAGGATGTGAAGCCAATTCCACAGGTCACAGATACTCAGGACTGATCAGATTTCAGGGGCGCTTAAATCCTTCTCCAGCTATGACAAGCTTAAGTTCTGGCACTGCTTACAATAAAAACGCTTTCCATTACCATGACACTCTGCTATTCACTTCACTTTCAGGAGGTCTGAAAAAGCTTTGCTTATCCTCTCCTGTAACAATGCATTGTATACAGGTAACTGGATGGCGTGAGATTGAGCACAAAAATCCTTATGTGGCCACTGGTCCACAACTGCATCAGGACAAGCATCTGCTAAGTGAATGGACAAATATTTCCCAAATATATTTCCTTATGACACCTACCTTCTGGGGGTGGCTGAATATATGGGCATTTCTGTGCTTCTAAGAGCTCATTATAACCATAGTCGGTGATCTTCAGCACAAACCGTCCGTCCACAACGCAGTTACGAGACTTGAGACGTCCATGGGCAAAATCTCGGTGATGCAAATACCTAATTCCCTATGAAACAGAAAAGATTGAGGCTGTTCCTTAAGAATTGTATTAGATATTAGGAAAAATTTCTTTACTGAGAGAGAGGTCAAGCATTGGAACAGGCTGCCCAGGGAGGTGGTGGGGTCACCATCACTCGAAGTGTTCAAAAAATATCTGGACATGGCACTTTGAGACATGGTTTAGTGGGCATGGTGGTGTTGGGTTGATGGTTGGACTTGATGATCTTAAAGGTCTTTTCCAACCTTAATGATTCTGTGTGATTCTGTATTATCTGTCAGCATTCAGAGACACCAAGCCAGATTGTCACCTTGGATGGCATTGAATACACCATTGACTCTATGTCAAATGTAGTCCTGATCAGACCAAGAAACTGTGGGAAAAGTTCAGAAATGGATTAGGAAGAAGAATTGGGGTATCTGTGCCCTAAAGTAATACTGGAAAGGACTGGCAAGCTTTAGGAATAGTCAGGTGCCTCCCTTTGTAGCCGTAGGACTCATTGCACTCAGAAGTTGTGCTTTTAGGCAAGGTTAAGAAGGTGAACACAAGTGGTACCCACTGGTTAGGTCAAGGGAAGCCATAAAGAGCTGGATGCCCCACCCGGCTCCCTCAAGGAGGGTTAGAAGGTGGGCTTCATATAGCCCATGGTGGGCTCTATGAATGGTTCTGGAAGTCTATCCTCTGTAGGCCACCTGCTTCAGATTGGTAGTTCACCATTAGGGGATGAAAACAGATGGGACATGATTGGAAGTGTGTGAACACTCTTCTAAAGTGACCATATGTGTAGCCATACTGTGACAGAGGATCTCTTTGGTTTGGTTCTATGCTGGATGCATTTCTGATTTATGACAAGAAAGGGTCTTTGGAAGGTAGGAATTTGTCACCAAATTCATTGTTCTAGGTGATCGGTTCTAGCCTGACGTGTAGTTTTGACCTCTCATCCTGCTGTGTGGATGTAATCCTATTATCTCAAAGAATGCTTCTCTCAGATGGTAACAAAAGAGGAATAAGAGGTCTCCACTAATGACCCTGTATACCAATATATATATTGGTGTATATATGTACCAATATAATTACATTCACATTGAT
>NW_010539671.1:80367-86342 GCF_000687285.1 Phaethon lepturus | reverse complement strand
CATTACTTTAAAAATTCCAAAGTCCTGGATGAAATAGCTCTGCCAATATAAAAATAACATGCAGGTCACGCCTTGGCAGGAGCAATGAATTTACTTTAATTAGATCCATCATGAGAGAGGACTTGAACATCCAATCTAGTTTCATGTCTTCATTTCTCAGCAAGTCCTCCAGGCTTCCTCGGGAGCAGTACTCTGTTACTATGGCAAAGATGCCACAGTCAGAGAAAAAGCCCAGGAACAGATTCACGTTTTCATGGCGCAGATCTTTCATCTGAAACAAGACAGTGAATCACAAGAGACCAAGTCAGCCAGACGTCTGCTAAGCAGCGTCTTTATGTCATTAGATGTCCTTACCATCCCTGTACTCCCAAACAGTCTTCCACACAAGGGTGGGGAAGAAAACAACCTCTTTGCTGCTTACTTTCGTCTATCCTACACTCTTTTTAAGCTTTGCTTTTCTTAGTCTAACCATTAAGACAAAGAAAGCAAGAGAGCAAAAGCAAACTGAACAGAAATTTGTTTTTCTTTAAGCAAGCTGGACTGGATCTTTCACTGGACAAAATGGTTTCACTGGGGTAAATTGAGTTCAGCATGTGGAGTCTTGCTCCAGCTCTGGTCTGAACTGGAAAGCAATACTGGAGGATCCAAAGCCATCTGTCAATGGTGCCTTTGGAGACATGCCCTGGTAAATTTGTTATACTTATATGCATTAAAATGCCGCCTATGTTATCATAGCTACCAACAACAAATGGCCTTGAATTTGGAAAAAAAATGTGTTTTCTTGTCATTTAGTAATAATAATAAAATCGAAGACTAAAAGTAAACTTCTAACAGGCATCTTAGCTGGATACACAAAGCAAATCCCAGAGAAACGCACAACCGTGTCTGTGCCACCCTGTCAGCCGGTCAACAAATGACACATGAAAATTGCTACCAGTGCATCATCCTTCCCTGACACAGACCGGGATGATTTCCTCCAAACCACTCTGCCTTGCCCTCAGGCAAAAGGTCCCCCGAGCAACCTTCCCTCCCCATGCGCGTCCTCTGTTCCTACCTTCCTCAAGATGCTGGTGGAGCTTTGCTGCAGATTGTGAACTGCTCCCGTCTCAAATTTTTTCAGCCACACCCAGTCTCCCTGTCCACAATACAGGTGGGTGAATGATAGTGAATGATAGAGCAAATCACTGAACAACAGCTAGCATTGACACCTAGGTCTGAATTCCAGATCCTTGACTTTGAAAGTGATTGGGGATTTTCAATGTTCTTGGCAGTAGATTCTTTCTATATTGCACCCGAATAAAAATATCCACAGAAAACCCTCAAATAAATGTGGTGAGACAGGACCTTCACCTGGATTAGAGTTTCATACCTGGAAGGTGCATTAGTATCTGATAAAAAATGATAAATTGGTTAAAAAGGAAGGTAACTCTGCCCAGAGCTTTTCTCTGGCATTAATGATCCAGTTTATTTTGTTCCTTTTTGGGAAAAATTGCCATGCCACTTTCTCAAAAAGCTGTGTTTTTAGGAAAGAACTGATGGATGTGTGAGTTTCTTGGCCACTGCCTCCGCTTAAACTCCATACAGTCCTATTGACACACAGGGGAATTTGATAGCCTTTACTCTGTGTGTTTGGATCCTGTCTTATAGGAAAGGCTCTTATAGAGATGTCACCACCTAAAGGCTCTATTTTGTAAGTTCTTCATAGTACCTACCTGTAGGGACATCTCTAACAGGGACCAGACCTGGCAACGCTACATAGGGATGTCAAATACCACCATCCCACATGACTCCGAGTGTCAGGGTGAGGGTTGGGGTAGAGTCACCTTAAACATTGGTAAGTCCCTCCTTGGGAGTAACTTATTTTTACCCTGAGGGTCTGGCAGCAGTATTCACATCCTGGGATCTACTGTACTGCAGCCCAAGACTTGAGCAGCTCAGTGAACGTAAGGGGTGGGAGGAGGCTGCACGAGGTCCCTACCTACCTCATACAAGGCCACACTGGAGGTTTCATGGGTGGCAGCTGTGCTTTTCAAGGAAAAGGAGCGGGTTACGGATTTCAGGCTTCTGCCGTCGGCTGCTACGCTGTTTGCATCAGTCAGACTGTCCAAGGTCAACCTCTGGAAGGCAAGGAGAGCAGGTGCAAGACAGTTACTACCTTTGGATGTAAACCTCCACTCCAGCTCTGCCTTGGGCCATACATTTCACCCGTGCTAGCAACCTCCCAAAATTCTCATCTCACCTTTCTGAATACCTCGAAAAGGCTCAGAAGGTTGACCCTGTTTAGCACTTTAGGTGATGGAAATGCCATGGCTCGGGGGAGACACCAGATGAGGCAGGCATCTCTGAGCAAGGCACAGGGAAACGTCTCCTCTGGCATGGGCAAGAAGCCTGTATCTGTGCCAGAGACCTCGGCGAAGGCACTGCTCCACAGCCGTCCGTATCGTTGGCATGGTCCTGGGCGTGGCCCTGGTCTATGCCAAAAAACACTCCCGCAGGAGATCCCCAGCTCTGGGCAGGAGCCAGCACAGGCCAGGAACGGTTCTCAATAAGTCGTTTGGATGCAGGCACTTCATTTTGGAGGATCAGATGCTTTAGCTATGTGGACATGAACTATGCTATGCTATCCGACCTCAAGAGCAAAGAATAAGCCCTGGCTGTTTGAATAAAGACAATCAAGGGTACTATTTTACATCATCATAACAGCTTTGACACTGCATGTGCATCTAATCTGAGACTCAAAAACTGTCAGCATATGGGAAATTTTCTGACATGCGGGGGAAATGAGACATGGAGAAGTGAATAACCTTTCCAGAGCTTCATGGGTATGAAAATACCACACAGCAAACCTGTCTTTGAGTGTCCCATCAGATTACTTTCACAAGTGAAAGGACTTACCTTTTTTTGTAGCTCTGGATTGATGAAGATGAGGTCATCCAAGGTCAGTATTATCTTGTTAGGACCCCTGAATAGCTGGCTGTTCAAGATACTATGCCTGTGAGATTTGGAGAGCCACAGTTATAATTTGTAGGCAGGTAACCAGTTTACACCACCTCTGAGTCACCCACATTTGGCTTCCCTGCAGTATTAGGAAAGTGCAGCACGTGGTGTGGCAGTGAGGATGGACATGCATGCAAGCAGTAGACAAATCATGATGCCCTGAGTCAAGGGTTATCCAATTCAGAGACTACAAAAGAGCCTCATCACAAAGAGACATTTTGAGTCAATCTGGTTACAAATATGAATTGGATGTGTACGTAATACATACTTTGTTTTGCTTGGTTTTATTTTTCATATGCCAAATCATTCTCCATTATGAGAGAATAATCAGCCAACTTGTCTGGTGAGCAAACAGTTCTCAGGCACACCAGCCTTTCTTAGGGACTGAAACTGAACCACAGGTAATTTATGAAAGCTGCCTGGACACAAGTTACCATCAAAATGTCCTGGTTGAATCTTTATATTGTAGCATGGCACAGTATGAAGCAGACAGCAAGATACCCCCTTGTAATGACTGCAAGATCATACAGAGGGAAAAGCTACAAGGGATGAGCAGTTTGGCTTGCGTGGCATAGTGCAATGCAGCGTGGAGGACTTGGTAGCAATATTGCTGAACCAGTGATGTTCCTCTGGGTCAGGAGTAATTAGATCGAGAAGACTGTGCTGATTCAGATCTACTTCTTCCAGGACTTGAGCTGGATGGGATGTCTATCATGTACTGTGTAACACAGGACAAATGCGATTCTGGCATCTCCACAGGATGCTGCTGCCCATTTTCCAAGGGATGACTCTCTGCACTCCTTGACAGGCTACCAGATTTGCAGAATTGCCACAGGCAAGTGAGAAAATTCAGTATAGTTGTCAGACTAGCAAAGACACTCTCTGTTGCTTGGCTGCATCCTGCTACTTGCCCAGCTTCTCTTGAATTTACAAGGCAGAAGAGACCACAACAAGAAATGGTGCACTGTCAAGGACTATGTGTTCATGGCTTAGTTCAAACAGGCTTACGTCCACTTTGTGCAAATCAATATGAAACGTTCCAGAGTTTCATTGTTAGTTTTTAGCTGGGATTCATCTGACACTAATACCCAACACACGGTCATTTTAGGGACTTGGGGAAGAGGCGGAAGTCATACCCCATCATTTTGAACCCACTATTTCAATGGATGCCAAGGTCTAACACTGAGCACAAAGCACACTATATCTGTTAGACAGTCAAAAACTCATCAAGCAGGAACAGAGAAGGGAAGGGAAAGCTCCCCCATTGCCCTCAAGGTCACTTGTTTTAAGGAACTTTGTTTACACTACAGCAGATGTCTGATCTGCACACACCTAAGACTTTTCCTGATGAGGTGAGCAATGGGTTACTTTTTGCTAACTGGACTGTAGGAGCAATCCGTTTCACAAGATATCCATCTATCACCACAATTCACTTTTCCACTGCAAATACCACTCTGGGCTTTTTAGAAGATCACGGACAGCTTTTTGGAGTTCAGAGGGAGCCTTGGCCAGATAACCACAGGGATGATCTTTGATAATCTTTCTCCAACCACTTTGTCCCAAGCCACCCAACTCGCCTTCTCATCTTCATGCAAAAAACCTCATCACTTATGTCCCTTTCAACTGTCCACCTGAAAACCTTGCTTAGTCAATCACATCCTCTCCCCCAAGCATGGAGGAAAGCACCCCTCTGCCGAAAGCAAAGCACAGAAAGTGGGGTAACTCATTTCATGTCATGCTGCAGACCCCTGGCAGTCCCAAGACTAGAGCTCCCACGTTTGAACTCAGACAGCGCTGTGGTTTAAATTTAGTTCCAGACATGCCCTTCCCTAGCATAAATCATTGTCTGAGTCATGCTAGACTTTTTTTCTTCCCTTGCAGATGGCCATACGTCTTTACTCATGACTGAGCCTTCCCAAGCACAGTCTGGTACTTGTGAAACAGCTTACGAGTAGGCAGAAAGATTGTCTTTTATTTACGTAATTGTAGAGGCTGGTGGCCAAGGAATAGAGCAGGGTTTTAAAGTACGGGTGGATGGAGGCAACCTCCTCAGTGCCTGTAATTATAAGATATCAGAAGCAGCTGTATGTTATAAGCAGGGGAGCTGTTTGGGGTGTTGGTTGCTGGGTGGCCTTGTATCATCTGGGTTTGGAGGGATGATTCAGGAGTGGAGAGAAAACATGTTTTGGGATGATTTGAAAGGCAAAGCTGGATGGGACAACCCAGGAGCCCTGCTCTGCTGAAGTCATTGCTGCTGAGTAAATATGCCGTCTAATTTCAGTCTAATTTCACTCTGATGTCAGTCACACACCATGTAGAAAGCAATAACGAGAGACAGGTTACTCCAGTTTGGAGCAGAAGATTAACTAAGGTAATCTTAGTGTCCTTGCCAAAGAGCAACCCATAGCTCCTGGACCAACTAGTCCATGCTGCCTCGTGTCCGCCTTGGATATAGCATCGGGACACAAGTGTGACCTATGTAATTGTCTACAGACTACTTAATTTGCTCCAAAGATGTCATGCCCAGACCAGTATATATGCAATGTGAATGACCAGGAAGCTAGACTCCAGTTCATAACAGGGAGTGGATCAGCTTGGTAATAAAGAGGTATCCTAATTAATTCTCTGAACCCTCTCCGGAGATATTCGTTTTCTCTTTAGCACATGGAGAAAGTAAAGAGAGTTAGCCTAGGTGCTTCATAGGAAACATGATTATATTAGAGACAGAAATCCAGGAAAGAATGATCTGGAGTAAGAAAAAGACATTTACTGGGGCAATTTAATATGGCAGCCCACTCAGCATCCATCCCGATGTACTCAAAGCAGATTCCTGTCTTTGGTTTGTATGGCACATTTTACACTTCCAAAGTGACAGTCACCTTCCTAATGCTTCAGAGCCATCGTTCAGCTAACCCTTCCAGCAACAGACTGCAACGTTCTTCCAAGCCCGGACTGGATTAAGGGTAGAATGGCTGCTC
>NW_010539671.1:67362-80336 GCF_000687285.1 Phaethon lepturus | reverse complement strand
AAAAGACAAAAAAAAAAAAAGCCACTGTCACTTAATAAAGTTAACAGATATGTGGCTGGAAAGCAAAGACCACAATCGTGCCTGCTGTGTGTGTGCACGCGGTCTAAACTGCTGACTAAAGCACCAGCCTCCCACAGAAGCTAAAATTGCCACCAAACCAAATACGTGCTGCAATTCTCACCTGATGAGAGAAGCCAGGCCCACAGCACAAAGCACCAGGGCAAATATCAGCATTACTCCCATAATCACGACTGTAGGCTCAATCCCTGTGCAAAGAGGGGAAAAGAATCAATGAATTAGAAAATCCTTTTGGTTTAGGCAATAATATTGAAAATATCAATATCAGACCATTAGACTATAAAGTCAAATATTCAGCCAGCAGAATTCTAGAAGACAATTTTTATGCAATGTTAATTTGTGAATACGCAAATACTTACTGACTTTATTTACACGAGACTGCAACTACTTTAATTAATTATTTGCATGCACTTTTGTCCTATACTAGACCTAGAGCTCTGGATCCGTGGAAAAAATAGTTTTTCTTAAAGTAAATAAAGACTTGACTCACAGGCAAGATTTAAGTTTTAGAGGCAGCTTCTGCAAAGTTCATAACTTTTGAACATTTGACCCTCTTCTCTCCAGGAACTGAAATGCTGAAAAATCTTTATCATGTGGTACCAAACTGACAGCCAGGGTGAGTCACCAGCCCATCTGGGATTTTTCATTCCTTCTACAGATATCTAACTCTGAAAAGAACCCAAGAGAAGGAGGAGAAGGCTGATGTCCTCCTCAATGGGCCCATCAACAGAATGTATTGGAGACACATACTTTGCACATGAGTGTCTTTGCTAGAGAGCTAAGGAAAGCTGACATGAGCGGATGAGCTAAATTCCAGTGGGAAGTGTTTGCTGTCTCTGTTTCTTCTGTCTTTTTTTTTTTTTTTTTGGCTATTTTATTCTGTCTGTATTCAGAGATACTTAAACTCAAACAAGCGTGGAGAACTTTGGGTTGATAAAAAGTTCATGACTCTAAGTCACTCTTGCATCTAAATCACAGGCCTTTTTGCAAGCATAGAGACCTAGAGCTTCCCGGTGAAAGATGCAGGAATTTTTGAAAATTAACGTCCTTTCTTTTCAGGAACAGACTGAGTATTTTATCTGAAATATTCTTGTCGGGTTTGGACTTACTTTCTGCTTTAGCCCAGGGCCCCAGTCTCTGATTGTCTTCGTACGTACACTGGAACAGGTTGCCCAGAGAAGTTGTAGATGCCCATCCCTGGACATGTTCAAGGTCAGGTTGGACGAGGCTTTGAGCAACCTCATCTTGTGAAAGATGTCCCTGCCCGTGGTGTGGGGGTTGGACTTGATGACCTTTAAATGTTCCTTCCAACAGAAACCATTCCATCATTCAATGGTACTATGATCACAGAGTCATTAAGGTTGGAAAAGACCTTTAAGATCATTCAAGTCCAACCATCAACGCAACACCACCATGCACCACTAAACCATGATTTTATATAAGAAGTCACTTGGCTTTTGTGCTCCAGCCTGGAACTAGCCCTGTATACTTCCAGCTGAGAAGAAATCCAGGCACAGGAGAGTCAATATTTCACACACGTTTCTTTACCTCACAGACAGTGTGGATGAAGACCAAGGTTTCACTCCATCAAAGTGCAATGGAGACACAGCCAGCTTTCTCCAGGAGGTGGTCACCTTGAATACAGGAATGAGCAAGACCGCACCAAGCTGGCCTGGAGGCCAAGGTTTGTTCTTCATGCATAGACAAAGACAGAGTGTTGCGGTCCCCATAAGAGCAGGTGACAGCAACCCAATGTTCATCCCTAGGAGGCAAGGGAGCTGCCAAAGATGTGCCTGCCTCCAGAAGGACTGGTGTGAGTGAAGCCAGAACACATAAAGGTCTTGCACAATGCTAAATCTGTGGAAAAGAAGGTCCTGGATCAGCTTAGAGGCAGACTTGCAGGAGACCTAGTGCTCTGGAGCTGTAGTTGTCTGCAAGACGAAAACTTGTTATTAAAGAGAAAATGAGCTTTGAATAGCCCAGTAATAGGGGCATGGGTTGGTTTTCCTGCTGGACAAAGGAGCAAATTCCACCTGGACAAACCAGTGATGAAGTGTAGGGGTATGAAAGTCCAGCCTCACATCTCTGCATGGCCTTCTAACATTTTCAGAGAGAATCTGTAACCCAGACCACAATGCAGTAGGAATAATGTGGAGTTCGTTAATGCTCTCTTCTGTATTGAATCAGTTTTTTTTTTACTGGTGTTGTCTCCTAAGCTTCTTCAAGCAGCCCCTAAAGACTCCGCTGTCTGAACAAATCTCCTTTGAGAAAAAGCCTCAGAGTAATTATTTTGCTTATTACCATTGCATTTTACAACCCAAAAGTGCTTGACCAGACTCAAGAGGACTCTAAGGCAACATGGTACTTGAAAGAAACTTGTAGAAAACCAAGGAGGGGTAAAAGGTCTCTCTCTGATCATGTCCTTTGCTTGAAGTAGGGGCACAGTTACACATCATGACATGAGGACCCTTCCACAGCTGGAAAACATCCAAATCCAATTTCGTTCACTGAAGCAGCACCTGATAAGCTGAGAGCAAGAGCTGGTTGGTGCACAAAATTCACTGGGGTGAACAAGAGACCGTGAAAGGACAAAAGAAGTAAAAAATAAACACCCAGATAAACAAACTCTAAGGAACAGGAGATAGCAAAAGCAATACCAAAGACCAGAGCACTCGTGTCACTGACAGATGGGCCATTGCAGGAATGATGCAAAGCCTTGAGGAAGCTCAACCAGAACTTTATAACTAATCAGAAGTGAAAGCAAGGTTATCGTGGGTTCATGGGAAAAAGCAAACTTATGGCATACTTGAGGGGACTTGTGGGATTGTGTTAAGCTCATTAGGGGACACTTTAAGGGGACTATAGGAGTATATGAAACTTCTTATGGGATGTTTAGAGGAAGGGAAAAAATGGGGAAAGGAAGGGATGGGGGTTAGTTGGGGAGGCTCAAGGGTGGGATACTGGTCACACGTAAGTATGTTGTGCATTTTTCCAGCCAAATCCTGCACCTGATCATCACAATCTGTCCTACCTTCTTCTTAACCCTTGTTCCTGATTTTTTTCCTGGATGAAGGTGCTCTTTATTCTGCCTGTGCATGACATTTGCAGACTTCAAGTTAGCCTAACCAACAAGTAAGACAAGAGGTCCCAGAGCCTGCAACCCATGAGAGACCACTAGTCTGGAGACCAGCTCCTGCAGAGACCAGAGGGTTTGAGAGCTGGCTGTGGGATAATTACAGGTCTGGACCACCTACCAGAGGATGCATCTGTGTCTGTGCAGGGGCTGGGGTTGTGACATGTGCTAGCAAGCTTGGAGCCTGATAATCTGGTGTGTAAGAACAGGATCAGGCCATGTGTTGTCCATGTTTCAGCAGTGCTGGTTGTGGGTAGTGGTGCCTGTAATGGCCTTGCTCTCCTGTATGTGCCTGTCGGTGACCGGCTGTGCCTTCACTGTGTGTGTGCGCGTGGGTGTGTACACTGTGTGTACATGCGTGACATGTACTGGGATTCCTGCTCAGCCCCGCTCCTGGTGGACCTGGGGTCAGGAACCACAGCAGCCTGGCAGCTTCACATCCAACCCCCCTCCAACCCTAATTCCATACAAATCCAGACTGAGGCCTGGATTTAATTCTGTCATAAAATTCAGTCTCTGAAATATTAGTAATAATAATAAATTACTGCTTCACTGACAATTGCCTAGGGCTTTACGTTTTTGTAAAGGTGTGAACATAAAATCTGATCTAAGAACCAGTGGGATTTTTCCATAGACTGCGGTGGGATGCTGAATTGCTACATCCTTCCTAGTAGCAATGCAACATTAGATATATGATAGCATTATATTTGTCTCTTCTATAGCTTGCCAGCTGCCATAAGATCAGTATATCCCCAATTTCCATGGAGCGACACTGATTTAAACCACTTATGGCTGAGCCAAGGGCAATGTTTTTCTCAGCTGCTGAATGAAATATTCTGTAGATGTGGTTAATTTTGTCTGTTTAAGTCATATCCTGGAGCAGTAGGAGTAAATGTTTAGTATTATAAGTAAATATGTCAAGTGGAGGCTAAGTATCCTACCCTGATATTTTGGTTTCCCTGTGGACTTTAAAACTGCACCACAGTTGCCTCAAATTAAAAATAATAAGTAAAACCAGTGCCCAGTCTTGCAAACCAAGGAAGCAGCACAGATATCTCTGCCCCAAAGTCTTCAGTTGCCACCTCTGTTGTCTACAGTAACTCAGATTGTTTTGAGTAATGATTACCATCTTTTCTTGATGAGGTGAGCTCTGATGATCCTTAAAGCTGCATAGCTAATTGGTGAAGAAGCTGGCGTTAACCCAGCATCTGCTGTTGTGCAGCTCTCTTAGGCTGTCTTCAATGCAAATCCTCTTAGTGCCCTGTCCCTCAGAAGGACAGGGCATGGTGCCGGCTGGAGCCTCTGGCATCTATTGATTGCTCTCAAAATAGGCAGATGTTGACTGTTACATCTGGAAAACTCTTTCCAGCACACAACTGTGGCAACCACCTTATTGACCTAATAAGCAATAAGAGAGTCTTGAGGATCAATAGTGTGATCTCTGTATAGGACTCCTATTACAAACAGCATTATGACTGGTCATATTTATATGAAGTTCTTGAGTTTAGGGTTTTCTCTTTGGGATGGTCTCCCCTGGAGTAAGAGAAAAGATTAAATAAGTAAGAAGCATGGATCTAATGTCATTTGACCCTGTTTTTTTTGTCTTTCTTACCTCCAGTGCAGAGAACATCTGGATCAAACCAACAGCTGGAGTCTGGCTTGGGTGGAGCTTTGCTGGGAAAGTGGATTGCCCGGCCTAGGGACTTCACAGAGTCTGAAGACATGTCCAGCAAGTGGGTTGGGAAGAGCTTGTTCCCACGACCATCTGTGTCCAGTATCACATAGTTGCTCAGCCCCTTCCCACAGTTGTCTGTCTCCACCCGGTGATTAAAGCCAGGGAAACTGAAGTTTTTTGTGTGCTCAGCTATGTTAGCTCCTGAGATTCTGACTCCTTTCCTCTGAGCACTGTCTATAGCCATTGCCATGAAGTAAATGGCATCATAGACTGTTCCAAAAAGTGGAGAAACCTGAAAGTACAGGAGAAATTGAGGTCAGGATATGCTGCTGCCTGTCTCTGGTTTGAGATCTGTGGCAAAAGATGTCCCACTGGCTAAGCTGTAAACTCAAGAACCGAGACACCTGAGCATTAAGGCTTACAGAGTAATGGATTTGAAGAATCTTAGGTTGAAGGTAGCTCCGGGTCAACACAATATATGTGTGACTTTTTGAATATCTGTCTTTTCTTATGGTTGCTTCCCAAAATACAATTTCAAAATATTTTTAAAACCATGCAGAATTGTTTTATCATGGAAAGAGCCAAGACTCAGAGCCTGATATTCAGTTGGCATTTTATCACTGCCTGCCTCAAAACACTGCACTAAAATATCTTCCAAAATAGAAGATCAAAGCCAGAGTTTTGCCTCCCTACCCAGGTAGGAAAAACATCATGCCCAAAGGGTTGGTTCTCTCTGTCAGAGCATTGTTTATTCCTAAGGCATAAAACCAACAAAGCAGAGCCACAGCAAACTTGTTCTCTGGGGTACTGGAGCCTTTTCTCCTCACATTGCTCCCTTCTGTGCCAGACTTGATTTAGGAACCTAAAAATTTCCCCTCCCCTAAAAACACACATAGTGGCTTTTGTAATAACATGGTCATTCACCACTAGTAGGTGAAGAGAGACTATAGCCATATACACTCGTGATAAAATGAGGAGTGCAGTTGAGATCCATGGAGTTTGACATCTGTGGTGGGATTTGTTGACCAGATGTAAACACCTACAATGAAGAACCCTACACTCAGCACAATTAACCTGGGCTCTCATTATAGTGAAGGGAAAGAAATGAATGTTTTCGAGACATGATTCATGTCCTCCTGACGTAGACATCCGTGCGGATCAGATAAATCATGCCTTAAAAGTACTTATAATTTTTTGAAAGACCACAGTGAGATCTGAAAATTAGCTCGGCTGAATTCTGAATCTCTTCACCAGTATGACACATTCCCCAATTCTTCTTGCAATGTTTACAAGGTTGCAAGTAACTTGTTTTTTTATAAGGCTACTGGTGACATTTAGATAATTGTGCTGACAAAGAATAACTGACTATAGTGCTGGAAAGAATGAGGCAACAATGATCCTAAGTCTTTCCCTCTAGGAAGCATCCACTATTTCATTTGTCTGTCGCATCCCCCCACATTCTCAGGCATGTGGACACCTTACTCTGGTGCCTTAAAAACGCCACGGACTTTGTCCACCTTAGGAAACACCTCTTCAGCTTGGACCTACTGCAGCTAGCACACGGTGAACCGAATCTGAGAGCCTCAGTGACAACCCTTTCTCTTGCATCCCCAACGTGGTCCTGCAGTTGAACTAATTGAGTTAGATGATTGCCAGACGTTCAGGAGAAATATCCTTTCCAAATGAATGCGGACCTCTTCCAGCTTTCACCAAATTTTTCTCAAAAGAAAAGCACACAGTCTGGGTTGTCTCTCACCTGTACTTTCTCTATAACTATTGCTTGTCTCATGTCTTCCACTACCAGGTCCCAGAAAAGCATGAGAGAAAGAATATTTACCTCTCTGGTTTCCAAATCTCTGGTTATTTCACCACTTTCTTTAGCTTCCCTGAATGCATCATAGAAAGTCCTTTCTCCAGAGTCCAGTGTGATAGTCAGCACAGCATCATATGCTTCCTGGAGCTTGCTGTCGTTATCAAAGACATTGAATGAGTAGTTTTGGTAAGGAAGACTGTACAGTAAAGTGTCGTATGGAACAAAGACGTATCTTCCATCTGCTAGTCCCATTTCCAGAGCTTTTGTGAGTAAGGTGGCCTGTGCCTGTCCTCCAACGAGCACAGAATGCATGCACAGGAGTATAACTGAAACACAGGGATCACAGACAGTGTGGTTAACCCCTTTGGGATTTTCAACACAAAATATCTTCCCTCCCACCCCCAAAGAGCTGTCTGAACTGCTGTATCAAGGTCAGATTCTAACGGTCCCCCAGCAGCTATTGGAAGCTACACCACTTTTGATCAACTTGTGGACGTCTGCAGCACGTAGCGAAGGAGGCTGTGAGCATTACCCATTCCTGCAGCCATGCAGAAGGAGGAGTGGAGAGAAATTTTGACAGAAGTGAGGCATGGACTAACATGATGGGCAGTGGTGGTCATTGCTGTCGTTGACTAAGAGACATATGAGCTTTCCCTTTTTGTGCCCTGAGCTGACAGACAGTCATTAGCAGTGCCCAAGCTCCACCTGTTCACCCTG
Organism: Phaethon lepturus; assembly: GCF_000687285.1. Lineage (NCBI taxonomy): Eukaryota > Metazoa > Chordata > Aves > Phaethontiformes > Phaethontidae > Phaethon > Phaethon lepturus. The sequence continues at coordinate 72,920 of NW_010539671.1, read as the reverse complement.
TTGCCATATATACAAATTTTAGGTTGCGTACTGTGTTGTGTTGCAACATCTGGTCCATGGCTGGTTGTCCCAGAGTCTGTGCCTTTGCCTGCAAAATGCCATGGGGCCAATGTCCCCATGTCTGGTGGAGAGATTTGAAATCCAGGGGTATCTGTTTAACAGGCTTTCCATGGTGCTCACTGGCCTTTCATGAAAGGAAGCACTCCTGATTTTTTATCAAAGACAGCATTTCAAAACTCCAGCAGTGAGAAGAGCAAAGTAGGGCAATGATCATAGAATCATAGAATCATAGAACATAGAATCTTTGGGTTGGAAGGGACCTTTCAAGGCCACCTAGTCCAACCCCCCTGCCATAAGCAGGGACATCCCCAGCTAGAGCAGGGTGCTCAGAGCCCCGTCCAGCCTGACCTGGGATGTTGCCAGGGATGGGGCATTGACCACCTCTCTGGGCAACCTGGGCCACGGTTTCACCATCCTCAGTGCCAAAAATTTCTTCCTTAGATCTAGTTGAAATCTCCTCTTTCTTAGTTTAAAACCCTTTGTCCTGTCACAACAGGCCCTGCTAAAAAGTCCATCCCCATCTTTCTCCTCAGCCCCTCTCAGCCCTGGCAGCTGCAGGAAGGTCTCCCTGGAGCCTTCTCTGCTCCAGGCTGAGCCCCCTCAGCTCTCCCAGCCTGTCGTCCCAGCAGAGCTGTTCCAGCCCTCGGGGCATTTTTGATGGGAAGGAAAGTTGCATAGGAGACCTGCCTGCTACTAAACCAGGAGGGAGCAGGATTGCTAGAGTAGTCATGGTCTCTCCTCAGAAGACATGACCTTGGTAAAGTAGAAGCTGAAGTGAACAAGAGCATTTTCAGGTTGCTGAATTACAGGAAAGAAATTGGGTGCTTCAAGGCAGTGATTCATCCCATACTATAGCATAGAGCTTAAGCTGGTTGGATGAATCATATCTGAAGAGGGACTAGTTCTCTCCACTGGTTGTGAAAGGAGCCCATCATCTCTAACTCACATGGAGAGCTGTGATGGTGATGAGATGAATCCACTCAAGGTGTATTTGGACTCACGCATAGATATGAGCACCGATAAAACTCCAAGTTGGACAGCACCTTGCTACCCTTGTTAGTCTTTGGCATAAAAGTCAAAGTCTTAGCTAAAAATACATCCTCATCTGGATTCACAGTCCTGACCGCAGAGGTGTGCATCCAGGATCAGAGCTCCAGCACAGACTTCCTAGCAAGGCTCTGAACTAGAAAACATGATATTTTTCCCGCATGATCTCAAAAGAAAACAGATCATTCTTTACTACATGTGCTGTACATCAACAAGGGTCCTTCCACTGCTTTAGTAAGTGGTATAGAACACTGGATTTCATTTCTGATACCTTCACTGAACACAGGTAACAAGGACACAGCGTCAAAGCATGAGATCTTTGATAATCCAGAATCCAAAAGACCATAAATATAAAACCTCCCTCTTTACACTTGACAGACACCAAATATTACCTTTTCAGACAAGCTGGACCCAGTCTTACATGTTGTAGAAGACTGTTTTGCCCTATCTCCATCACATACAAAATGCCCAACGTTCTTCTATGTGAAGCCCTGGCTCCATTAAGGTCAGAGATAAATTTCTGCTTGACTTAAATGACTTCAAAATGTCCTTCTCTAAGCTATGTACATTGAATAACAATGCAGTCCTACCCTGGAGAAATTTAAAAAAGGGAATGAGATGCAAAGCACTTACTTCTAATCCCATCAACTTCTTTAATCTCATTCCAGGTGTCTTCAATGCCTTTTTCTCCTTTACGCATGGGTGTAACAATGCCTACAGGAAGTCCCTGGTTCCTGAGTGCACTCGCTAAGTTGTTGGCTGTGTCCATCCAAATATCCTCATTGGAAGCAATGATGCCAACATGAGCCCAGCTAAAATATTTCATTATTGTAAACAAAACTCGGGTTGGAGAGGGAAGGGTCCTTGCAAATGTAGGGTGGTGGATGCTGGAATCCAGTTTATAATTGATGCACATCCATGAGAAGATGGCTTTATTCCAATTTTCCCCTAAAAGTGTAGCCACCTCACAGAAGCCAGGGTTCAGGGGGCCTATGAAAGCTGAGGAAAGCTTTTCAAAGTCAATGAATCTAAGCAGAGCTCTTGATGTCTCACATTCTTCTTGAAGGACCACATAATCCAGCCTGTGGCCAAGATCTAGAGAAGGATCTTTGCTTATTCGTCCCACTGCTAACCTGGCAGCCACATGGGGAAATGCTTTGGAAAAGAAGGGGTCACAGTCCCAGGGTCCGAGAAGTCCAATTTTAAAAATGGAACAATGTGCTGAAGAGCAAAGTAGGATTATTCCCAACAGCAGCCACCAGAGAGCCGGAAAAAATGCCTTGAATGAATTTCTAATGTTGAACTGATGCAATCTCATGTGCCTTGACAGCACCCAGAACAAGCTGTCAGTGCACAATAGGAGAAATGACATTGTTTTACAGGTGGGTAGATCTGTGCCGAGTTCTTCAAGAAGCCAGGCAGTGCATTATCAGCTGCTGGAAGAAAAGTAGATTACATTTGCCTTCCTGTTTATGTACTTGTTCAGTGCATGTAGAAGCTGAGTCATCCCAAATTACACAACAGTTCTCAAGGCGTAAGTCTATAAGGTGCCAAAACCCTGCACAGAGACGTGGACATGCACCACACGAGGCACTGCACCACGCAGACGAGTGTCCAACCAGTGTTGCTTAGACATACCATAGCCCTTAAACACACACCTACATAAACATTTTTGAATTCTTTACAATATATTCTGAAACCAGGCAGTGAAGAGTGAGTCTGCTTTGTTTGCAGCAGTAAACAAAACCTGTGGATACACTATGTTTTTGGTTCTTCAGAAGGATAATTCCCAAATCAGACAGACAAGCACACTTACAAGAAAATAAAAAAAGGTGAAACACACTAAGCCAGCAACTTTTACCAATCTAAAATCCTCAGTTAGTTTTGAACATGAATCACAGCCCATACAAACATAAACACACACACACACAAGTATAGACCCATATATATATGTGCTTAGAGATTCATGTGTATGTGCACATGATTTTAAAACTTTCTGAAATGGTTTTTCAAGGACAACTCATGGCAGGGTAACAGGTAATCACAAAATGGGGGAAAAGGAGGATTATGATCTGAATTTAGATAAAGAACTGTTAAAAAACTGTCAGGGCAGAAGCTTTGTATTCACTCTTATCTTAAAATATTCTTGGTAAAGACTAGGAGCCATAGGATTTTTGGAGGAATAAAAACCTCACCCTTCACAGCCAGGCACAGAAGTCGCAAACCCACAACAGTCTCCCCATCATCTGCAGTGTCACCCTGTGGCTTAGAAAATTTGCTGATCCAAGCAGGTTTGTGCTCTAAAAATAGCAGTCCCCTTCTATCAGCTTACCTGTTCATTACTGGAGAAGTATTTTTATTCTGGATCCTCAGCCACCAAGATATGCAATGCAGAGCACCGCAATGCAGCGTGTGTTGTAAATGCAGCCGCAGGACATCTAGCCCGATGGAGAGAGACCTCCAGCAGGAGCCACTCACCAGCAGAGCAGCTTCTCACCGGCGGCAGTGGCTATCCTCAGTCGTGGGTCCCATCTCAAGGATAGACGATGCATGGTCAGCCTCCCCTGCAAGTGTGCTTGAGTGCCCACTTCCTTCAACTTCTTGCTCGCATGGGCCACTCCAACTGGGTGGGACCCTCCGTGCCATGTCAAAAGCTTCCTATGTCCATTTGGGAGAGGGCCGTCCTTCTTCTCCAGGGTTTCACGACTTGGGGTACGTCTCGTCAAGCCCTTAGTTCCTTGACGAAGGCCTTGCAGAGCTCCAAGGCTGCCTCACCGAAGTGCCTCAATGTAGAGGCGTACTCATATCTAGGTTAGCAATTGTAGGGATGGCATCTTAAAGCTCTGCCCTTGGATTAGTGGGATTTAGCTCCTGGGATCTGCTCCTGCAGAAGAGCTCCTTAAGTCTCTGCACCGCAGCAGGGATGGCTCTTCTTCTGTCCTGTAAGCAGCAGAGACAAGAGCTATTTTAGGTTTGGGATAAGCAGAATATTTGATTTCAGGCTTTACCATCCTGCTGATGTGTTACATTCCCCTTTCCCCTGTCTCTTCCTTGTACCATCATGAAACACACAGAGCTTTTTACACTTCCATCACAGTCGTCTTGGTTATTGCCTTGGGTCCTCTAGATATCTTCATACAGCTCAGCCCTGCACTAACCCTCTCCACATTCCCAGACACCTTCCTTCCCCAGTGGACCTGGCAATAAAACCGTCATCCTGGAAAGACCTTGAATGTCTCCATGGCTGTTCTAGCTAGGAAACCCCTTGCAATAATTTAGCCGAGGTCACAGGACCAGCGCTTGTGGTCTAGAGAGAACTGTTTGAAATTCAACTTTTTAGCAGTATTAACTGCAAATACGTCATATAAATTATACACATCTCATTGGTGTGTGTTCAGGAGCAGTTCTTCATGACTAATGATTGAGGGAAGCCACAAAGTCTTTCAGTTGCAGTAGGGAGAGCAGCGCTCTCCTTTCATTTCATTCATTTCCTCCCATTCATTCGTTTCCTTGCATGGCCCAGATCCATGAAGGTTCCTGGACACGTGCTTCATTGAAGCTGAAGCTTCATTGAAGCTGGTACGGCTCAAGGCAGTTATCAGGAATTACCAAGTCGCTTCACATTCCAAAAGTGCCTAAAATACATGCTAACATCAAGCATAAACTCAGAACATTGCTTTGTATGCTACTAGTGCATTAGCTCTTGACACTAGATTTTAAGTAAAGCATGAAATTAAATAAAGTTTTTGAGGCTAGGACACTGAATTTTTTAAACTGAACTTAAAAATTTGACTTATCCATATACAAATAATACCTACGTCACTATCCGTATGGGATATGCTCACTGCTGTCTTATTTCTTTCAGTATCAACAATGGTGCTGCACAGTTTAATTCCACTCAGGGCCAGTAGTCTCAAAGTCTCCTGGAGTAGCTGCAAACCCAGTCCCTCACCTCTAGGGGATGTTTATAGCATTAAAATCTCCTGTGTTGAAAAAAATGTGGGTGAGACACCCAACAATGAAAGATTAAAAAAAAATCAACTTGGGGGTCTATTTATTAGCGTAATTACTCTGACCCTTAACGGCACATATTTTTCCATATCCAAGCGGGTTGAAACCTTTATCACTTTCTCCCTTTTTTTCTCCTTCTTGTTTGGCAGTGAAAGAAAAGAGTCTCCTGCAATCAAGTGAAAAGCTGGTTGTCCCAAACCGCTCTGCCTCGTCTGTCCTGTGCTTAGGGTACTCGGGAAATTCCCATTTTTGCAAAACAAGCTGGGTCCTGGCACTGCCCGATTTGCCTCACCAATGAACAAACAAGGTAAACCAAGCAGCTGAGGGGAAAAAAAAAAAAAAAAAAGTTTAAAACCTTGCGTACGCCTCCAAACCTTGCTTTTTTCTCACATCTGGAGCTCACCGTTACTGCAACAACCACATCACGGAGCAAAGAGTTC
>NW_010539671.1:61754-67331 GCF_000687285.1 Phaethon lepturus | reverse complement strand
GGGTTCCTCGCACCCCGCCGCTCTTCGACTCTCCCGGTGAGAGATGCGCCCGTTCCCCATGGGAAGGCTGAGCCACAGCCGTATCGCTTTGCTTTAAATTTTTAGGGCAGAAGAGGGTGCTGTAATCTCTCGGTCTGACCTCCCGCCTCAGCCTGGCCAAACAGCCTCCCCCGAGCTGCCGCTGCTCTGAGCTCTTCGAGCATCCTGGAAATAAAACGCGTTTTGTGATGAGTTGTACCAGAGGGTACCGCTGATTTCTCTGGAAACCATCTGCAGCCAGCAGAGAGAGGCAGGGAAAAGCCTTGGCTCCTCTTCTGACTCTCCCTGCAAAAAAGTCTTGAATCTCCACTGATTATAGAGAAAATCGAGGGAGAGCGGCATGGCAACACTCGCGTTAGCCTTTCTTCTCGTCCTCAGAGCCTTAATTAAAACCTCCAGCCTCGGAAGATCTGCCAGCTTCCCACGTCCATTATTCCAACTATTAATTACCCTCAACATTAAAAATACCCACTTAATGTCTGGTGTGTCTGGCTTCAGCTTCCTGCAACTGGCTCTCACTCCACCTTTGCCTGAGAAACAAAAACCCGGGAAGCACAATAAGTATCACCTCCCTGTAGACATTTGCACACCATAATTATCTCACATCCTAGTCATCCTGGAGTAAAATAAGGAAACAGCTCCTTAAGGCTTTTGCCATAGAGCATGCTTTCAGGATTTCATCCTTGTAACACTCTTTTGACATTCATTTTTAATTTTCCTTCGCTTTGCTAAATTAGAAACAGAATCCATTAGTGAGCCTCACTCCTTATCACTGAATATAGAGGTGATGGCAACTTTTATCACCTATCTGAGTTTTCTCCACTTTAATTCTATAGCTCAGATGAACACAGTTGCAGCATCACCATTTTCAAGCCCATCTCTGTTTTCCTTGATGCAAACCTCTGCCTTGCAAGTGTGGTATGAATTCTTTGTTCCCAGATGTATATAGACCCATCTGTTTTTAGTTTAGTGGATACTTCTTAAATATGTCCATTTAATGAGAGGTCCAGACTAACCTGCAAGTTTTATGAATAATGATTTTTCTGTTTATTCCGGATAATGTGATACAGTTATTGAATGGCACTGGAAAAAATGAGATCCCAGAGGCCCCACTAGAAATCACTACTGAAGGAGGCTCCTCATCCACTTTCTTACTTAAAAATATCAATTAATCTTTTTTTTATTTCTTTACGATGTGGACATACTGACTGTATAACACTATTTTTCTCCCTCAGTATCACCTTTCAGTAGGATGACAATTTGTAGGTGTTTAAGAAGACAACACCACTACTTGACTTTACATGCCAAACCTGTGACTTGATTACAGAAATTATGTAAAGTCAGACTGACAAGATTTATTATCGCTCCAGCCTCACTGCCTAGCATTAGTTAACCTCCATCCTCTAATTCTTTTCAAGTTGCTCCCCATTTTGTCCTTTCCATGACTTTGAGTATGCTTGATGTCAGCCCAATTAGACACCAGTTTCTTGGCCATGCAGCACAGGAAGGGTTTGATGTCCCATGGTTCTGGTGGGGCTGGTTTTTTTGGGAGGGAGTGTCCTGCTGTGCCATATTGACCTCTTTTCAAGTTGCAGTCCAGCACGTGGAATCCCTTTTTCTCCAGATTATCTGGTTTGCATCAGAGCAGGTATACATCAGCCTTGAAGAGTCCTGGAGAGTCAAGTTCAAGCGAGTCCACTTCTTTCCCAAAATGACTGGATTTATTTGATTTTCTTGGAAGCTGATTTTGTAGCCTGTGAGATCTGAAGTCTCTGGCAATAGCATTAGTGGAATACATGACGTTGCAGGTAGTTTGCACAGTCAATATTAGAGATGACAGGAAACAGTGTCCTAACACTGGATGAGGTATTTATACATGTATTTATTTAGGCATCAAAACCTGATGTTTAATTTGACAGCCTCACCCCCAGAAGCTCATTATATAGCAATACATAGAGAAATGCTCCTCTTCCAGGAGATATTTCCAAACCTCTTAGAATCCAGCTCTGATTCAAGCTGAGAAGTGGCTACTGTTCATAATTTTCTTTACAGGAGGCTTAGTAAGGCTGGACTTTTAATAAATGAGTTAAAACCAGGTACTGGAGGAGATGGAGCATCTCATGTGGTGTTAACTGAAAAAGCACTTGCCCAACGTGTCTAAAATGTTTTTCTTGAAATACGTCAGATTCAAAAAAACTTCAGACATGTCTGGAGACTTTAGAAAATGCCAGGTGTCTTATCTGGGAATAAAGATATCAAGGAGGTCTGTCTCATGGGCAGGGAAGTAGATGAGTGTTTGATATATGGTCTGCAAGCTTGGCCCTTATGGAGAAGCCTGGAAACCAGCCACAGCAGCTCCAGGACAATGACAACTTCACTGACGGCCTTAATGGAAAACCTGAGGGGAACAGCAAACCCACCCAGCACTTGCAGAGTTCAGGAAGCTTGTAGTTCCTTGGATATTTAAAAATTAAATTGCCCCATCGCAGTGTGGCCAAAAAAACAAAAAGAAAATAAAAATCACACTAAATCTTCCGGCAGACAAAGAATGATGGGTTTTGGCCAACGCTGTTCATGGTGAATGGTAACAAGACTTCCAAATGCGTCAGTGGAGTCATGAATGGCTGGCTGACGTTCTGCATGATGACTTACCCTATGCTATGTTGCAAACTTTCCCGCAACAACATAACCTCACTGGAGCATTCATCAGATCCTGCCAGATCTGATAAGTGGCATTTATCCATAAAATAAAGCTTGAACATGACACCGAGTTGCATTTCCTTTACACCAAGGCTTTACAAACCCCACAGAGGGTCATCTTCTGTCCCAGTAGGTCTCCCCTAGCCTCTGGCATCTTTGGCAGCTTGAAGAAAATAGCCCGTTTTACAACCTTATCTAAACATCTGAGCATTCAGTTGTTTGCTGGAGGCTAACTTGGATACTGGACTATAGCACCATACAGTGCTGGTCTTATACCTTCCTCCAGCTCCCACCTTGCTTATAACAATGTACACCTTTGTCCCCTGTTATCAGGCTACCCAAACATCTAGCCAATATTTGATGGCAGAACAGCATCATTAATATCAGTTAAAGCTTTAGAAACTGAGGACACACAAAGTTTAGCTATCTAGCCTAGGCTGCATAGGAAATGCGTGTACTAGACCCAAAGCTTTATGTTCCTTATAGTGTGGGATGAAACAAGATCCAAGAGGTATGTTCTTTCTGTTATAACTGTAGACTTGCACCATGTAGGCTTAGGCCAGCATTTTTAAGACAAGGTCTCTGCATGACCAGCCAGATGTTACACAGAGATCATGCAGTAGCAGAGAACGAAACCACCCCAGGCTCTGAACTACATGTCCACGCAGCCCTAAATTACTTCTCTGACAGCATCTGGGCTCCCCAGCACTCAGCTTCCACTATGTAAGAACTCTCCTGTCACAACGCACTTTGTTGATTTACCAGCAGCATATGCAATAATTTCCTATATCCCCATTTTCTAACACTATTTTATCCATAACGGAGAGTTACAGAAAATAAACAAATAAATAAACTAACTAATCAGTACAGAGCATGAATTAGGTGTGAACTTTCCTGGGTAGGTGGAAGATCTTAGCAGGCAGCAGCCTCCAGCAACCTGACGGCTTCATCTCTCCTGCTTCAGATCTTTTAATATATATATATCTCTCTCTCTCCAGGTTTTTTTATATATCCTCTGGGCTGTTCTGGCAGTGTCTGGCAGCTGCTTTCATTGCAGCAGGGCAGGAGAGTCACCGGCTGGCTGCAGCCTGGCTCTGCTGACTCTCTGCAAAGCCCGAGCCCATGGAGAGCCCATGGTCTGCCCCAGCCTTCTCACTACGCCCCTCTGTGCCCACAGCGCTGGGCAACTGCCTGCTCAATTTACTGGGAATTAACTGGCCCTATTTCAGACTGGCAGAAAAGCTAATCCGCAGGAATTTCAACTGGCTTTTTTTAAAATTGTACTTAAAGCCTTTCTGAGGACCCTCTCTGAAGGAAATATTTTGATTTCACTTCATTTCCAGAGCCTGCACAAAACATAATGAGGGTCAGTGTAGCCAGGTTCAGAGCACACCTACTTTTTGGTGGCCTTTAATTGTCATTCGTAACGACAGCCCTTGAGATGACCATTTCCAAGGGACATTCAAACATCACAGACTGTGGCAGACGGTTATTTTGTAGTGCTGCTCAAACTCAGTTAACCCAGCTAGAGTGACACGTCTGTTAAACACATGCTTTAACTCTTCAGTAAAGGTAAGGCCAGAGATAACAAAGAAAAACACCCTTAGTGTCTTTTTTTTCTTTGCCTCCTGGAGGGGTTTAGAAACAGACAGTCCTAGCTGCCACCCAACCATTGAATAACCAGCAATACTTGCAATTCACCTAGCCACAGAAGAGAGGAAAAAAAAAAAATTAATTGCTCTTATCTATATTCATGCCGACTGTGTGATTATTTATTTTTTTTAAGGAACTATAATTTAATGAAGACATTGACAGAAGCAAGACAAAGGATAAATCCCAGTGTAAACATTGCCGTATTTCAAACCCTGAGCTTGCAGGAGTCCCAAACAAGCCCGCAGGTATTAATCCCTTCGTCTGAAACACGCACACCCAGGCTAACACCTCGCCAAGTCCCCATTATCTGTTGCTCACAGCGTGAGCATGCGGCATGCCCTCGGAGAGAGGGAGAGAAAAAAACAGCTCAAAACTACTGGTGAAAATAAGCACCGACCCAGAAGACAACATTTTTAAATAGCAGCAGCCTGCTGTGTCCTGGCACAGCTTTTCATGAACAGAGGAAGAATCCCAAGAGCTGCAGCTCAGCAATTCTGGTGCCCATTTAAGGGAATTGATAATATCTTTGTCCCTTTGGGTGTGAAAGTGTCTCTGCTGATTAAAAATCCCTGAAGATCTTCATCTCCTAAGCTGCTAATGATAAGCCTCTCAGGCTAACTGTGTGCTGCCCTGTTACCTCCAGCGCTGCTGTGGATGGGTAGCGGCCACGAGGCACAGGTAGTCGTTGCTGAGCGCTCTGCGAGCCGGAGCGGAAATGTGGGATGCTCAGAGCCACGGGAGAAAAGGGCAACATCCAGCTCTGGGGAAACAGCAGATCTGCTGCCCCAGGAACTACCTGGCTTGCCTACGGCCAGACCAGGCTGCATGGATGTCTGCAGGGATCTGTAGAGAGCTGCAGGGAGACTTATCATAGGTGGGTCAGGAAAGACCCTTCCTAACCTCTCCTTGGCTCTGGTGGGCTGGTCCTGATGTCCCATGGTTCCAGCTTCATCAGCCTTTGCTCGCCATTGGGGACCAAGAAATCCCACATCTGATCTGAGCTCAGACTCCAACCCTGGCTAGGCCAGTTCTCATTTGACCTTTTAAACTGATATCAGAGTGTCTCTGAGAGGCTTGCAGTGCTCAAAGGCAGGCAAAACAGAGACGTCTGATGAGAAGCCACTTCCCAAGTCCTAGGACTGCCTTCTCAGGTGGATTTAGTAGAGGCAAGGCAATGGGGAGGGC
>NW_010539671.1:34269-61723 GCF_000687285.1 Phaethon lepturus | reverse complement strand
TTTCCCTACTACCGCTGCTGGCTTCATGCTGTGAGAAAAAGACACCTTGCTTGCCTCCTTCTTCTATCACTTTACCTTCTGCAGCTGTCACTAAAGCAGACCTTGTAGTCTTATACAATAAGACACTGGAGCCTGGGATACCTTCTTCTGTGTTTTAAAGAGCGTGAAATGCTTTCAAGGCTGCATCTGAATCAGCATCACTGTGAGTGACTGAAATACTGAGTAAATAATGTAGCAGGTGCAGCAAAGAGCTGTCACTTCTGCTTCTTCCCCAAGACCATAGACATATCTGCAAGCCGTAGAGCTTTATCCCATATTGGGCAATTTACACTGTTTTTCTTGAGCACTAGACTGTTTAGATGAGGGTCTGCCAAAAGATTTTGTATCTGGCTCAATGGCAGGGAGGATCTCAAGGAGTAGCATAAATATGCTGCCAGGTATTCAGCTGATGGAGTGAAGATGCTCATCCACAGCAGTATCAAACCCCACTTCTGGTCCTATCCCAACGTCCAGGCATTATCCTTCGGGTGGAAAGGCCAAGGGGGAGTTCTCCTGGGCCAGAAGGAACCTCAGTAAAGCATGTAAGGATATGCTTAATTGTAAGAATCATTTCACACATTAGCTCAGCTCCATGTATTGGAGCTGGTCTGGAAAAGCCTCCAGCTGTTTTCCTGGGGTTTTCTGGTTGCTATTATAGTTTCTGAAAGCTCCTGTGCCATGAGATGCAACAGAGATTGGTACAATGTGAGCAGAGCAACTTGCATGTTCTTCATGGGATACCAAGGAAGGTCCAAAGAGGTAGAGAGTACTCCAGAAGGTAGGAGAACTGGCTTCAGGGTTTCCTGCTTCATCACAGGCTTTTTGTAAGACCATAGGCAAGTCATTTCACCCACAGAGCAAAGATAAGAAGCATGGCTGCAAGACTTTAAAAGAGGAGATATGAGTCAGCCTTGAGCAAACCACCATGTGTGACTTAACAGGTTCTTCTTCCTATCTTTCTTCTGTGTTTCTTCTTCCTCCTTGTGTTCACCACCTTCTCACCACCATGGGCAGAAGAATATCCACCTGAAATTTGCTGGTCCTGCTACTATGCTCAGGTGCTGGCTGCATTGGCAAAGCCCTGACACGGGGAAAGTTAGAGCAAAACCAGCATGTCTATGCCTTGCGGCAAGCTGTCCTACATGCTTCTGCAGTTCACAGACCCCAGACCTCTCCTTTCATCTCAGCTGGCCTCATGCAGCCCACTGGGTGCCAAAAGTGGCTCTGACACTGGGGGGGCTTATTTGTCTTCCTTCTTCTTTGGTTCTTCAAGGAGAAGATCAAAACAACCTGACATCTGGTTGCACTTTACTGCCGTGCTGGCTTATGTCATGTCTTTCTTCCACAGTCTTTGTTTTCTTTATTAATCACCTCTGAGCTCACATAGCTGACACACGCTCTGCTCATGCCCCGCACAGTCCACGAGAGTGTGCTCCCTCGCTGGTAGACTGCACGCTTTTCCAACTGGTTAGGCTGGAAAGCAACTCAGCTGGGTAGCTTGGTCCCTGGGCTTCCATCTAATCCCCTATCCACTCCCAAATCCCACCAAAGTCAGCTCCCTGGGAATCAGACGCAACACATCAGCGTCTAGTCTATCAGAGGCTTTTTTTTCCCCAGGAAAAGGATTTCTGCAGGACACAAGCCCTTGCAAGCAAAACAGGAGAGCATGGCAAGGGAGGGAGTTTCTATTCTGCTAGCCCCACATTTTACCTAGTGCTAGTGTGATTCACCAGTTCATCATCCGGACTAAACTGTCACCAGCAGAATTTTGACCCTTAGTGCTAGTAAAATACATTTCATTGCCCTCAGCCTTTCTTTTCATCTTTGGGGACCTCCTGTCCATAAGACCCTTGGTTGTTCCACTGAGCCACTGAGCACAGTTTGTTTCTCCACTTAGGCAGTGAGCTGCCCTGGAGAGATGAGGGGCGAGCCTCTCTCAACACCTCATTTTAATTAAGTTTCCCTCGTGGTGAATGTCAGAGGATGACAGACAGTTCAGAGGACTCCCCAAAAGCCAGACTTATAACCACTCCGGATTTTATGTTATTCAGAGTTTTTCCCGCTCAGATGATCGCTGGGTCTCATCAAGCCGTGTGTGTAAGAGTCTTGTGCTAATGAGCAAGTCAGAGCTGCAGCCCCCACTTACCGCACCCTGCAGCTGCAAAGTAATGCTATCAAAACACTTAATGAAGCGTGATGCCTGAAAAACACCCGGCTCATTCCTCCGGGGAGTGGGAATGCCCTCAGACATGATTAAAGTGATGCTCGGACCCGGTGGCAGGGGAGAGGATGGTGTTGCCTGCCTGGCGTGCCGTGTCTCTTGCACATCGCTCTGTGTTGGATAGCAGTGGAGCCTGTGGTTGATCCACCATCCTGCTGCCCTGGAAGAGAGCGGGGAAGAAAGGCTGTCCTCTCCAGAGCAGTGGGGCCAGGACATTGCTGATGGTGAGGTGAAACCTCTGCTTTAAAACTGGGTGAGCTGAGTGGTCCAGCACCCTAGTGGTGGGGCTGGGGTCTGGCACAGGGAGTGGTCGCTTTCCATGAACAGCAATAGACATTGGGTGAGAAGCTGGGTCCTCCAAAAATGCCTTGGATGTTGAGTTTATTCCCCCTTTCCTGACATCCTTTGAAACTTCCTTTCCTCCCAAAAAAGCACTTCAGCTGTAAGAAATCCCTCCCAGCTGTGCCTGGTGGCAGACACATCCCCGACGGCAGCACTGGTGGGGGTTTGAGCCTTCCAGCTGATGCAGGAACTTGTTTCCATGTCCACAGTGTGCACAAGGTCCCGCCGCAGTTAGTGTTATTGGAGCCATCAGGGAGTGTGGAAAGTAACTCATCTCCCCCTAAAACATTGGAGCAGCTGAGTAGATCCATTCAGCTGCACCCCCAGGTATACAGTGACATATATGATGTCCTCTGGGTCTAACACATCAGTGTAATGTCAGACACGCCTCAGGCAGGAGTTGCATGCTCTGCTGGAGTTGCAACGCCCTAGACCACCTCCTGTCCCACCAAATACCCAAGTCCAGTCACATGAATGAGCCCTACCTGGTTCCCTAAATGCCCTCTGAGATCCCCAGGATCTCCTATTGACTCTTCAAAAAAGACAGGGGGTCTCCCATAGGCTGTATCATAGAATCACAGAATGGTTTGGGTTGGAAGGGACTTTTCAAGGCCATCTAGTCCAACCCCCTGCCATGAGCAGGGACATCTTCAACTAGAGCAAGTTGCTCAGAGCCCCGTCCAACCTGACCTGGGATGTTCCCAGGGATGGGGCATTGACCACCTCTCTGAGAAGCCTGGTCCAGCGCTTCACCACCCTCATTGTCAAAAATTTCTTCTTTATATCTAGTCTAAATCTGCCTTCTTTTAGTTTAAAACCATTACCATATCATCATACCTATCATCAGCCCTATGCAGATGTCTCAGATAATCCAGGGCATCTTAAATGACATAAGGTGCCCCTGCACGGGTGGCTGGTCTGAACCCAGGTGTGCTCCTTCCCCGCTTCCAGCCTGTGAGTGAACAGCAGGGCCCAGGAGAGCTGCCCCTGAGGCAGTTAAGAGGCAAGATCCGGGCCAATGGCCAAGGTGCCCAGATCTCTCAGGAGCCTGGCAGCACCCTGCACACGGATGGTCGAGCAGCACCTCAGCTCAGTGCGAATTAAACAGCACCAGCACGTGACAGCCTCCACGGAGCAGACCGGTGGTGTCCATCCAGCTGCCAGTGGACAGACGTCCACATCATTAGCGCTGTGATTGGCATCCCCAGGAGATGGCTGAGCAGGCTGTGGAGATGAGCTATGGGCTTGTCACTCTTCATTAGGGAGGAGGGGAGGGGGAGGGCAGGCGTTTTATCCCATTGCTGGTCCCGGTAGGTAGGAGGGGAAGGAGTTAGGGGGAGGGAGCGAGGGGAGAGAGCTCTGATCTGCCCAACCCAAGGTTGCCTGCCCTGTTCTGCATGCACCAGCAGCACTGCAGTGGCCAGAGAGCACCAGTAAGGATCGGGACTGGGAAGGGTGGGATGGGAGAGCAGCTGGTCGGGAGGAGCATGGTCAAATGCAGTGGGCAGGCACGGAGGTGCAAGAAGAGAGCAGGCAAGCACACCCTCAAAGGGGAAAACCAGAGACGGCTCAGGGCTGGATGGTCCTCCCTGTGGCCAGAGCACAGATGGGACATGGCAAAGGCTGTGGGTCCCCGTGCGTTGGGGTGCTCAGGCTGCCATCCTGCCAGGGAGAGTGATCAGTCACAGTGCTCATATCCCAATCTAAACACTAAATTCCCAAGACCAGGGGCATAAATTAGAAGTTCTTGCTGCAAATTACATCTGCGAGCAGCCCGGCTGTTTCAGGGGGATCATCTTCAGATTTTACCAAAACTACTGTGGGGGAAAACAGAAAGAGGGGGGAAAATGCTAATGGCTGAGTTTTAGATGACACAGGGCTGGACAATGAGGGAATTAATTAGTTTAATTTCCTGCTCATCCAGGGCATTACCTTGTCCTTTCAAAGCTGAGGGCCCTGTGTGTGCCCGGTAATCAGTGTTCAGTTACTGCTCTGCGGCGATGGGCTGAGATGGAATAGCTGCCCAGAAGGAGGGCAAGTTCCCACCGCACCCCAGCTTGAGTGGGTGGGAGCTAACAGGAGGGATGTCACCACAAGTTAATCCCCCTGAGCTGCTGCCGCTAGGTCCAAGTGTACAACAGGCAGGTACCACTGTGTCTGAGCAATCAGGGATGTGGTAACGGGGATTGCTCTGGGTCACTATTCAATTTTGTGGTCTTCCAGAGACCTCCTAGCATCCTCTGGTCAAGCTTTGCTGCCTCTCAGCACTGTACTTAGACTCCCTTTAATTGGCAAAACACTTTACATCTGCAATTCCCTCCCCTCCTGAGCAGGGAGACATGTCAGGGTTGGGGTGCTGGTGTCTGGCTTTCTCCTTGCCATTGAGCTGGGGTGTCGAAATGAACCCGCCACTTCATTTAGGTGCTAAGGGAGGGGCATGGAAACACCTCCTGATGTGCTTCCTTTCCCTGCCTGTAATGTACAGACAATACCTCCTCACCTCGTGGGGGTGTTGCGAAGAAAAATACATGAAAACGGTGAGGCGCTCCATTGCTATGGCAACGGGAGCCGTTGAATTATCACAGATGGGTGGATGGAGACAAGTTGAAATGATAATGGAAATGCATTTGTGTCTCCTGCTCGCTGTTCATCCATAGGTCTTTGTTCACTGGTGTTCCTGCCGTGCGTTCATCCAGGAACAGAGTGCCAAGTGTTGTCGCCACTCCCTGGCCACAGGGCATCGTCTCCTGCAAGGTTTTTATGCATCTTTATTACCGTTCTTTATTTCTGGGGTCTTGTAAAATACGCACATCTCCCCCAGAATTTGTTTAGCTGGAACTGGCTCATTGTAAACATCCAGCCAAGCATGGGAGTACTAACCCCTATTATTTCATTGTCTGGCAGAAAAACAGATAAATAGAGAAAAAGCAAATAATTCCCCCGAGTGGACATCTGTGCTGATGCTAAAGATGCTCCCAGCAAGAAATACAGAAAGGGTCGTGTTTTGCAGCCAGTTAACTTTGGCAGTAGGAGAGAGGATCGTATTAAAGCATCTGCTCTGCAGAGAACTTGTCCATCCCTCACCCTTGGAGCTGAACCCTCCAGCTGGGTGGGCATCTCTGTTCACAGCATCCATCACGGAACAAGGAAACCTTGTTCCAGAAGACACGTTGTTCCAGGGAAACGAACCCCTGACACCAATTCAAGCAGTGACTAAGCAGAGCCGAGGCATAGTGATGAAGGAGGGTAAAGTTTATTGCTAGCCAGATTTCAGTTTGCACCACTGCAGTGTCAAAAAGCTGTGTGCTTAAACTCCCTTAGTCCCGAGGGACACCAGGAGAGATGACTGGCTGTACGATGAACGAAACTAAACGTCTTCACAAACTGTACGGCCTGGAGCTCAGCAATGTTGGCTTAGACTTCTGTGCTACAGTGATTCGTGAAGCCAAACGCATGAGGCTGAGGTCTTTGGCTCTGCTCTCATCAGTGCTGGAGGCATCAAAGATAGATTGTGGCTCAGGCTTCTCAGCAAAATTGAGATTTGATTAAGAGCTAGAACATGGCCCAGTCTGGATGTAGGAAATAGGGGAAGAATCATAGAATCACAGAATCACTAGGTTGGAAAGGACCTTCAAGATCATCAAGTCCAGCCATTAATCCAACGTCACCGTGTCCCCTAAACCATGTCCTGAAGCGCCACATCCACACATTTTTTGAACACTTCCAGAGATGGCGACTCCACCACCTCCCTGGGCAGCCTGTTCCAATGCTTGACCACCCTCTCAGTGAAGAAATTTTTCCTAATATCCAATCTAAACCTCCCCTGGCGCAACTTGAGGCCATTTCCTCTCGTCCTATCACTGGTACTTGGGAGAAGAGACCAACACCCTCGTCACCACAACCCCCTTTCAGGTAGTTGTATAGAGCGATAAGGTCTCCCCTCAGCCTCCTCTTCTCCAGACTAAACAACCCCAGTTCCCAAGAACTTCCCAAGGAGGCAGGAACAGAGATGGAAAAGGGGGAGAGGTGGCTCTCCTGGCATTGATGTCTTGTTTTGCTTGACAGTCTGTTGCCATAGATAACTGATGTCTATACTTTGAGAAGCTGACTTGAACAGTTGCTCTAGATGACTTATGTCTACTTATCATCCTGAATTAGCCTGAACGAATGCTACAGCATGAAGTTTTGGGTGCAAAAGGATAAGTCGTCTTCTGTTGACCATCTCTCTTCCAAGCTGTGGCATCTTTCAGGGTCTTTGTGAAAGGAAGCTCCTGCAGGGTTGCAGTGTTACAGGTAAGGTGCTGTCTTTGAGAAAGGTGGAGTGCCGAGTCACTGCCGCTGTGGATGTAGGCAGTGATGCCAAGACCAGACATCCTGAATAGCAAGATCCACGCCAGCACCCACCTCCCTAACCCAGTGTCACCTGCTGCTGAGGGCAGTCCAGCTCCACGTTTGCTGTCAGCTCCCCACGGGGAGGGGGCAAGTGCCAGCTCTGAATTCAGCTGCAGAGCGCTAAACCACTCTGTGTACCTCATCTGTGCCCTCAGCTACCTGGTCAGGGAAGTTTTTCCAGATTTGTTCTAAAGTAACGGATATCAGAATCTGGTACTGTTCTTTTAAGACCCAACTGTGCACCAGTATCTAAATTTCTCTGTGTAAAACCAGAGGAACATTTGACTGGAAGGGCCTCTGGATAACACCAGAGGTGTTCACCCAGCTCATACAACTAGCAGCAGGTGTGGTCTACATCTATCCCAGCAGAATAACCCGTGCCAGGGCGTGGACTCTGGCACAGTTCTGCAGTTCTCCAGTCTATTTTAGTGTCGACGTGAGTTGGTGATGTGTTGTCTCATGCCAGCAGATGAGGCAATGCCCACACAGTCTGGAGGAGAGCACCGGCCAAAGGCTAGTCCCATTAGGCAGCACGGAGGAGACCACTCTGTCCTGGGCTGAGAGAAACAAACTACACAGACGGAGCAGTATTATTTGGCCCCAGCCCTAGAGAATATTGCTTAGCAAACGGATGAAGCCACATAGTCCAGAGAGATTCGTGGAAAACCACCAAGGAGATGTCACAGCTTCCCAGAAGCCTACAGAAAACTCAAAACCGTTGTCAGAAAAGACCAAAAGCCAGAACTACAAAGTCATATAGCAAGAGGGCAGAAAGAATCAAGGACACCCATATATAGGAACCAGGAACTGATTATGTTTTTTAATTCACCCCCTTGCCTGTCTCAGTGGGTAGATTTCCATTTAATGTTGGTTAAAGTGGGTCACATCTCTAAACAGCAAAGGAGAAGTGCCTACTCCTGGCTATCATTGCCCCATGCTGAGTGTTGTTTTACGGGCAGTGTAAACCTCTGCAGCAATTTGTTATGAAGTGAACACTTACGCTTAAATTTTAAGCAGCATAGATTTCCATATATGTCTATAATATATGCAGAGAATCATTAAATTTTTATTGTGCAATTCCAGAGGGGAAAAAAACCCCACAAACCAAAACAAAAAAACAAGCTAGCAAGCAAAATCTTGAATATAAATCGGATATGTTTCCCTCATGTGTGATATTTTGACTAGAGATGAAGCAGAGGTATTTTGTTGGAGCTGTTTACTCAAAAGAAAATTATAAGAGACTGAGAGGAAAAGGGTGAAATCTCAGAGGTCTTTGTCAACACCCTTGATGGATAACTTTCCAGATGCTTCTAATAAGCCTCAAAGTACCTAATGGATACGGTTCTGCAATAACACCATCGACAATATTAGAAAGACTCATCAGTTTTGGTCTGATGCATTTTCCTACGGATACAGGGAGAACGAGGTACAGCGTAACAGCAGAAACAAGTAACAGAGATGGAAATCCAAGGCAGCAGTCGGAGCTCACATCAAGTATTGAGCAACATGAAGGTTCAGCATGATTGGATTTGGCTTTGTGGCTTGGCCCATTATAAAGCGGGGGATTGTTTGCAAAGTTTCAGTGTGGGATTAGATTTCCAAACTCTTCAAAGTCTGAGGGATGTTTGGATGGAGAGCAAAGGTTTTGGGCTATTTGCTAAATAATAATAACAGCAGCTTCTGGTTGCTATGTTTGACCCAAATATTTCCTTGGAAACAAAGCACAGCAGAAGCTTTTGCCAAGTTGGATGAAGCTGATTTGAAACCAAAATCAAAATGTAAATAACAAAAATAATTCAGAGGCAAAAAGAATTACAAAAATCCCAGTTAGATAATCTGCAGGTGATTGATCCACGTGGGCTGCTTTTTAGATCGGGATCTGTACAACCATGAGCAGTGCAGAGAAGGGGAGGATTATTCACTATTTGGTGACGAACAAATTTCTGGAGAAGTTCCCCGTTTCAGATTTAAAACAAGTAGCAACAGCATGTTTCTTTTCTGCTTGGTGCATGGAAATTTGCTGCTAGATGGCATCCAAAAAATATGTGTCCATGGTAGCTGTGCAGAAAATGGAGCCCATATTCAAGCTTTAGCTCAGGAAGTCTCTAAATCACTTGCTACTAAAAGCTGAGAAGGTCTATTAAGAAAAGGTCATTTTATCTTTGTCCATTGCACCTTTTCCTACAGGTTTTTGACTGAAGTGTCAGAGACAGGATACTCTGACCCAGAAAAAACACTCTTGCATTTATTCCAATTTTTTACCTTTCTCTAATTCACAGATCTTTTTATCCAAATCACTACTATGATATTAAGAAATTACATGTGTTTAGCTGGGATAAAAGCGTATGACTGATGAATACAATATCCTAAGAGCGGTCATGCCAGCCAATACATGTCATTCTGTGTCACAGCAGTTATGTCTGAAAACTGCCAAAACGAAATAGTATGGGAAGATATGACCCTGGTGGGGACTTGCCAAGACCTGGAAGGATGAATTTGTAGTTAACAGATGTAGCAATGATTTTGCTAATTATTGGCCTCCTATATGAATCTGGCTCCACAGTGCAGTTCATACTTCAAGATGAGTAGGGCTAAGGGTAGGAAAGAAGCAGTAGGCAGGCATATCTTCAGCTGCAATCAAAAATGACATCTTGGTGTGACTGGCAGATGACCAGTCAAACTAGGTTCTGGTTCACTGTTCTAGACCATCACATCCCCAACTGAACCCACATAATTCGCAATTTCATCTTTTTAGATCGTCTGTCAATATATTCTTATCCTATTTTGCACATCAAGGTGTCTTGTGTTCAATGAGACTGGTATAATCGGTGATTATTGTTAATGATGGCCACATCTTCACAGCAGAAAAGCCAGGAAACAAATTATGCTCTCTGCAGCAAAATGACCCCGGGGTATTCTGAGCCTGGTGGTCCCCCCAGCCTGGTATGCCTAGTACATGATGTTCCCTGAAGTCCACAGCACCCACGGGACTAAGGTGGCTATTGACATTATTGACACCTTCCTCTGAAGGTGCCTCTGAATAGTCAACATGCAGCAATAGATAGTCAACCAAGGCATAGCTTCAGCACGCTTCTAGGCTAGAATAACAACTGTTGGCCCAACTGCTGTTGGGGGTTGCTTTGATTGCTTTAAAGCTTTGCTGCTGTCTCAAAGAGTTTTGTTTGTACAAGATGGATGCATGCTACTTACCCCAACCCATTTCTAACTGAAGAGGATCTCCTTCAGCCCTAGCTAGGTGCGTCTGCAATGACTTGTCTTGATGTGTGACAGATCCTATACGTCTCTTGAAGACACCAGGTTTAGTTCTTAGTGTATCAGCAAGGGTGGTGGCTATTTTAGGCACTCTCACTTCAGCTACTGGTGCCTCAGCTGATGGAGGAAGGAGCTTCATACATGCCCTTCTTGTGGGAGAAAACCTAAGTACCTGAAAGTGTAAAGCTCGAAGTTGGTCAAATCAAAACCAGTGACAACCATCTCGTGTGACTGTGCTGATTTCCATAACTCCTTAAAATTTCAGAAGCTAACCAAGAATCCTGATTTTGGCGTGGTCTGAACATTCAGTCTCTCACCCACCTCACCTAAGAATGCTGCCTCAGCCACTGGGATATTCAAATCACACTGAAGATACGGTGGATCAGATACACTGTCCTAGCAATGTGACCAGTATAACCCATACAATGCTCTGCATGGGAGCTCCTCAGCTTCCTCAGGGAGTAGCACGGAGTCTTTTGGCCTTTCAGAAATGAGAGCCAAGTGTCCCTGTCTCAGTGTCTCTTTGACACTGGTTTCCAAAGGGAGAAGGCTTTTTATGGCTTAGTTTCTTTCTAAGGGCAGAGACTGGTTTTCAGGAGGCAGGAAATGAATAACCTTCCAAAAGGATTCGATTTTTATATGACTATCAGGGACATCTCTAGTTACCACCATTAATGTGAACAGGTGTGAGAAGGCATACTAAATCTTGTGTTTAATCCTCTGGCAACTGGACCATGTTTACATCACGATCCAGAGAGACCCTACCAAATTATCAAAGATCTGAGCTGGTAAGTCCATGCCCAGCCCAGATCAGTGCAGACTGGGTTCAGAAACTGTGCATATCCATGTTTGCACACAGATGCCTGGGAGATGCTTGGCCCCACCAGTGGGCACAGAACCCTGTGGATCCTACAAGCAGTCATGGTTCATGATGTTGCTGCAACGTTTCTCACCGTTCCAGTTCTGCGGCTTACACAGGTGTGTTTGCAGCTTCACAATAACCTCTCAAAGGTACCTGACGAAAACCTTGTGCCCAAACACATCATCCTTCATCTAGTGACACAACTGACTCTTTGATGTTTCACTGAGCATCTCCCAGGCTAAGGAGAAGTCTGAATCGGGATAGAAATGGTGAGTCCAGCTACAAGTAACAAATGCAAAGGGAAAGAATTTGGGAACAGGAGAGAAGGACTTGAACACTTCTCTCGACAAGGCTGCCATGTGAATGATTTTCACATTGCCACGCCCCGTGGTGTGGTAAAGGGTATGACACCCGTCCCTTCACCACCAGTAGAGACAAGGTCTGAGATGATGCAGAAAATATACTCTATTGCATAGACTCATCAAATCATAGACTCAGTTGTGCTTTTTCAAAACCCCCCGCTGTTTGTTCCTGCTAATGTGGCACTCAAAGAAAATGTTTCTGCATTTCTGTAGATAAGGAACGACTAATTTCCTGATTTTGGTTAAGGAAGATGTAGAAGTACCTGGGGGACTAGATCGTTCATAGCACAAATGTTTGTGACAAGTAACATGACTGAAATACATCCCTCTGTAACACACCTTCTTTCCAAGGAAGGACTCATCACATCATTTCTGCTCCATTGACATCCCTTGTAGCGGTTTGCCCTCTATGACGCTGCTCAGCACCTTGCAATCTGCCAGGTTGCATAGTGATTCCTGGAACTGATGTGGGGCTGAATAGAGACAATGCTGTGAAATGTCATTGTCTGTTGGTTACATCATCTGCCCAGTCTTTTCTTTTTTAGGCCATGATCCTGTTGCTCCACTCCAGGAAGTTAGATGTCTCAATGCAAACATCTTCAGATTCATCCAAGCCATAATACAGACCTTATTGAATGTTTATTTTGCTTTGCACTGAAATGAGAACAAAATTTCAAGATTTGGTGGCAATTACTATAGGGGATTGGAAATGAATTTTCAGAAAATGATTTCTCAGCTTCTCATTATCTTGAGTATTTCATAAAACACTTTTCTAGTGCTGGTGCCTGGGAAGTTTAGGTAGAAATAGGTCCCCTGTTACTAGGGATTTCATCTCCTCCTGCTAAGCATCAGATGTCACACGTGGTTACCACAGCAGTGGCTTTTTAAGGTTTGCAGACTGAAGATGGCAATGCACAGCAGGACATAATCAAAAGCAATGAAAATGGTGTTTTCCCTAGTTTCCTAGGGAAACGAGTACTATGCAATCATGCTACCTTTGAAATTGCCTCCCTGTAAGTGTCTTTGACTGCCTAAACATTCAGTCCTTTTTTCCCCAGGTGTTTTTGAGCATGCTATCCAATTTCGATCACTTTTGACAGAAAGGTGGAGACCTCAGAGGTATTCTATGACTAAAGATTTTCTGCTTATAGTCAATGGAGAAAACCTGTACTGGTTGTCCAGAGGCAAAGTCTGTTGCAAAACCTCAACCTGTAATAGACATTAGAGGATCAACCAGAAGACCCAGAACCATAGGAAGGCAGGTTTTGGCAACCTCAGAGCACCACAAGATAGAGTGAGCCATCATTGTAATGAATATAGGTGACAGAAAGAAGTACAGAAATACTATGAGGTCTTGTCTCCACTGTTAAAATGGTATGTTCAAGTTAACTCACTTCAGGCAAAATTCAGCAGTTTGCAGATGCATTCCCCATTTTGGCTAAGGGCCTTTTTTCTGATGTGTAAAGCTCTACAGAGGATACAAAGCTGGAGCTGGAGGTGTGTAGAGGACCTTTCACTCACTGCTCGTTATCAGCATTGTGGTAGTTGTAACAAACCCCTGCCATCCTGAGAGAAATGTGGTGCAAAGCCGAGAATTGACAAGTTAGGCTTTGGGCAAAAGGCAAGAGGCAGTACTACAGGGAAAGAGGATATCAGCTTAGAGCTGCCCTGGCCAGCAATGAGCGAGCAGCTTATTACTCCTGTAGAGAAATGCTCTTTGAGACTTTGGTTTGACTTTTATAGAGCAAGCTATGTCTACCTCCAAGGCAGAAGTAATTTCCTGTCTGCTGGTCCCAGTACATGACACAGAGGCTAACTCCAGCCTTCAGCGATGGTGGCGAGTTTTGCTCTCAGTGAGCCACTGGCAGGGCATGTGTGAACACCTAAAGGTGGATCTTCCTATTGCGTATCTCTCTTGAGTGGACCGCGTTGCTGCTCTCCTTACGCCAAGCATCAGGTCACGGACAGAAGAAATGGAGGTCACGTGGCAGAAGGGTGTCCATAGGGAGCATGCTTTCTAACAGCAATCCTTTAAGCCCTCTCTGAGCTCCCATCCTGCACAGGACGCTCCCTTGTCATGACTTTCTCCCACTCGGTGGCCCCACAGCCCAGTTCAGCTCCTTGGACGGCCCTTTCTTTGTGTCCACGCAGCATCTCTCATTTCTTAGGAATGTCCAAGAGCTTTTTGTCAAACCCCTCCAAGCATCTGTAGGGCCACAAAGGGTTGCGAGACAGCTGAAGTGGGTCATTCTAGTGCTTGCATCTGCAAAGCCAGCCTGAATCTTCTTGCATTAAGCCTGGCATATCTCAGGCCCTGGCTTTGCCTGCCCACACAAGGCCTCCATTATTTAGCGTGTTGATATAACCCTGCCAAAACACCCTCACAAGGCCTTCTGGAGCTCTTCGACATTTTCCTGTTTCAGGATAACTCAGCAATGACGAGTCCCACCCAGGAGACATGTGACTGCACACTGGAAAAGGAGGGGTTGTTAAAAAAGTGCTTGATGCAATTTTAGTTAGGACAGGGCAAAACAACTCAGAGAAAATTGAAGAGGAAACATTTCCACCCAAGAAGCCTTGTTCGATGTGTTGCTGAGAATGTAACATCAGCCTTTTTAAATTTCCTTTTCTGACAGTTCTGAAAAGCTTGGATAAAACTTTCTCATCTCCCAATCTATCTCCTCAGAGACTCTTTTTAGGAAAATGCGTACGTGTGGTGCCTCAGCCCTCTGTCACACAGCCTGTACTAGCCCTGGGCTACTGGGGGGCAACTGCAGGAGGAAAGTCAAGGGACCAGGCACAAATGTTGAAGCTGTGACCCTTCTTCTACAACAGGCTGACTCATAGTGTAACTAGCCCCAGGCCAGCTCCAACATGTCCAAACAGAAGAGCAGAGGTGCACTGTACTTCTTTGCCCATCCTCCATGCAAAGCAGGTGTGATTTTTTTAAATTTACCATGTAGTTGAAAGAGAGTGTGGACCCGGATCTTTTGAACCCAAATTTCTTGCCCGCTCCGCTGGGAAAGCATTGCTTTAAGATGCGTCAGCGACTCTGATCGATAGAGCTTCTAGTTTTCTGAGGTTGTTTAAACACCCACAACATGGACCAGAAGAATAACCTGGATTAAAGGGCTCTTGACCATCTCCTGTGGCACAGGAGGGAGGGCAGGCGGTATCAACCCACAGGGAGGACTCTCCTGCTCCCTGCAGCCACGCATCAGAGGATTTTCAGGCTCACGGTTCTCTGCAGTGGAAGAGCTTCTGGGCAAGTTTTCTGTCCACCCTTATATTGTAGCACGTCTGCTCCTGAGCAGTCATCTTCAGCCTGTGCACCCTGCAGACCTCCTGCAGGCCACCAGGATCAGAGTTCATTGGAGCCAGCTCCTGGGACATTTCCCAGGCTCTCATCCATGTGCCTGACAGGTTCCTCTGTCAGCCAGGCTCAGAGATTTTTCTCCAGGTAGACGGTTTTAGGCGCTTTGAGGAAACTGTTTTACCATCTGTCTGTGTCTACCTGTGGCAGCTTAATGGAGAGTAATGATCCTCCATGAACCCTCTAAATGAAAGCCATTAACTGAGCCGATGAGAGAAATTGAATTATTGTCTCACCCAATACTTCCAATTTACCTGCCAGTTCATCTTGTCCAAGATGTGCTGAACACAGATGTAGTCTCTGTCAGTCACCGGGTCGCAGGCAGAGAGAGATCCCTCTCTTCGGCTCCCCAGGAAAGTTGAAATGTGCTAAAAACTCCTCGGTCAGTTGCTGATGGATTTTTACAATACACTTTCTCTCCTCGTAATCTGAGCTAGTTTGAGGTTGGGTTTTTTTCTTGTGGTTTGCACTGACGACGAGTGCGTCCATGAGCTGGTTTCCCCCAACCCCAGCCTGTCCCTGCCTGAGGCTGGGACCATGCAGTGGGTGCAATATCAGTGGTCACATACCCACTGACTGAATCCATGCCATCTTTTCAGAGCCAGCCTGAAGCTTCCACAGAGACCAAATTTAGTGTCCGTACAAACGTTAAACATCAAAACATAAAGATAAACACGAGTGCGTGTCTTCAAGGACACATACCAGCAGGGGACCCTAAGCACTCCCAACACTTAGCATGTCCTCAGTCCTCTGGCCGGCGGCACAGGAGATGGGAAGGAGAGCTTGCCTGCAGGTTTTCCAGCCTGAGGGCAATGTTCCACGTATTAACACCCCTGAAACTGGAGTACTTGGCAAACCGATTTGACGCCCGGAGTACAGGAGTGCTTTGTGACCACTTGCTGCAAAATTCAGAGGACTTAGAGGAACTCAGCAATGTGTTCAAAGTCATACTTTTTTTTCTTACTCATCATGCATCTAGCTATGGGCAAAGGGGTCGTTTTGTCCTTGATGATGTTTGATGAAGTAGATTTAATCAGACAGGACATTGGCCCTGGTAGCATCATGTTAGCCCATCTATTATTCCAGTTTTGTATCTGCTGGTCCCTAGATGGATTGGTGTGTCTCCCAGATGTTCTTCCCTATTCATGTGATGTCTTCTTGTTTTCGTGGTCGATAACCTTGTGCTCGGTGTGTGCAAATCTAATTATATTTTGGTCTAACAGAATATGTCAGCTCGCATGTATCTCCAGGAATGATGGATATCCTATCTTTGGAAATAGCCGTGCCACAAATGGGGACTATCCACAAGCATGAAGTTAACACAGCCTATTTGCAAACTAAAAAACAAAAAAGCCACAAAAAACACCCCCCCACACTTTTATTCTTTCCTTCTGTAAAACTGCAGCAATAAATGGAAAATGACAGTAAAGAAGGAGAAAATAGCATATAGGTGATCTGAGCAGGGAACACAAAGATAAAATCTCTGTTTTGACTTCTGCTGGTTCTTGCTCTGTGATCTTGGTGAGAGTTCATTTTAACCGTCTCTTTTCTGTGCTGGCACTTTCCTGCCTCTTCTTCCTCATCTTTCATCCTGAATGCATGCTGACCGTCTCCCGCTCCTCTTAGCCTCCTAAAAATGTACAGGCACCCACCAAAAAAGGCCACCAACCTTCAAATACCATCTTTTGCACTGCTGCCTGTCTCCATCAGTTGTCTGTTATCTTGGCTCAACAAAGACCTTCTGTTGGGGCTGCTTGTGTACTTACAGCACATGCAGAGGCTCTTGCAAAATTGGGGGCTGAGGCTGCCAGGAGATGCAAGGGAGACACCCCAACACTGAGGACACACAAGGCCTTCAGCAAGCTCAGCCTGCTTTCCCAAAAACTGCACAGAGCTCCCTGAAGACAAAATTTTAAATAAGTTTTATTTAGGGAAGCTGTGAATTTATTTTGGTTTTTTGGTGTTCTCTCTTTCTATAGGAGATTTTCTGATATTGTGGTGGCTGGAAAGGCTCTTGATGCTGGCTTGTGTTGGAAAATGTGCTATATATAAAATGTGATGTTGTTGACAGAACTTAGATGACTGAAGCTCATCAACAGTAGCAAACAGCTGGTGTTAGTCGAGATGCAAATTAGTTTTCCATGGTAGACAGGAAGGGACAAATAATCATCCCAAAACATAGCAATAATGACCTACTTCTGTCATTTAGGATCCTATACAACTCCATGACATAAAGCCTCCTGGCCATATGGGAATGTCTTGCTGGAAACAACAGCTCAGCTATGATCCCTTTGGATCCAGGGCTCCTTCCATTGGTTCCCATGATTAGGATGAGGCTAAATCAGTAAAACCAAATCGCACAGGTCTACAGAGTGTGAATCTTTTATTTACTGGCTCAAACGAGCATGTTCAATTTTCATTGGCCTTTTTGGTTCAGATGCCATCGGAAGGCAGTGCCGGACCCTAATTATAGACATCTGTGAGTAATGCATTTCACAGCTGTTGTGCTATAACAGGCAGGGAGAAGCTCAGACAGCAGCCAGCGTTTTCACGGGGTGACGGATGCCAAGCGCAAGGTCTCCGCTTGGTGCGGAGCCCATGGGTTGCAGCTGCTCAGGCTGGGACGCAGGCAGCACGCTTGAGAGAGCAAGTCCCATGGGGTAGCCCAGAGCTTGTAGAAAGACCAGCTGTACCTGGAATGAGAAGATGACTCTGTTTTCTACACCTGTGGCCAAGTGAGGTTCTTCTCCTGGGGCCACAACAGCTGATGACAATGTCTCCAGAAGCTGCAGAATTATAGAAAGGAGAAATTTAGCTTAACATAAGAAGCCAGGAGGCAGAGAGAAGAATATTGCAAAAAAAGAAAAGACCATGGGGGTTATCCCAGGGCTGGTTCCTCTCCCATCACCATGGTCAGACTGTAAACCCTGTGAGGCAGGAATGAGAGTAGGTATCATGCAGATGGAGATACTCCCTGGTAGGTCAGTGATGGTCCTGAGATACCTTGTGCCGTGCCTGCCCTCTCCACCTCTCTTTTGTGTGAGGTTTTTTCTTCTCTTGTCCTTGCAGATGTCACACTTTAAACATCCTTGGCTCAACAGGGACTCTGGAAGTGGTGATGCCCCTCGTGGGTGAGTATGTCTGCAAGGTTAGAAATAGGTGCCAGCTATAAATAGTGCAATAACGACCTGCAAATAAACTGAAGGGCCAGGCTGTAATGGCAGGGGGGCTGTCACCGTGTGGGAGATGTTGCTCTCCCTGTCGTTGACAGTCCAGGAACGGTGGCTGTGAGCCATCTGTGGAAAGCATCCAAGGCACCATGTGTTTAAACGAGGAAGAATTCGAGCTCAGCCGCCACTCCTCACAGCCCCTGCTATTTCTATCTCCCTTTCGTGTGTGTGTTTTAAATAGATACAATCTTTAAATAGTCATGACTTCAGATGGTATTTTTCAAATAAAACCAAGTGATGGACTGTGGTCTCCAGGCTTTCAAGTCCAGACTGCCAGTGACTGAGCACCCTGAGGCAGGTCTGGCCTTTCATCATAAACTTGGTCCTGGGATCCAGCTGGATCAAAATCAAGACCCTCAGGTTACAGCACCTGAATTATTTGGTGCCAGGCTTTGTTTTGCTTTGAGTATCTGGGTTAAGAAATTGTTCCAAATTTCTGCCCAGGTGGATGATGAGCATCACTTGGGTGAAGTACATCCCTGTTCTTCAGCGCACCTGGAATGGACTCAGACACAAAACTCTGGACAGCACGGTGCCTGGTTGGAGACAATGGGCTACAAATGGGGCATGAAGCAGCACAGAGCTTGCCTGCTCTTTTCAAACACGGTGCATTATGGTGCTTGTGGTGTTTCACTGTTCAGATGAGGAACATCCAGTCCTCCAGCAGCTTTCACCTGGTTGTAACTATCAGTTTACCCTGAACCAAAACTTCCTCTGGAGAAACTCCCTCCAGTAGCAAGAACGGATCTGTTTAAAAGACGTCTGACCACATTCGTACTCTTGAATTAATACTGAGCTTGTTAAACAGACCAGGTCTGAGTATCTTCTCAGTCAGTCAGATTCTGCAACTATAAAACAACGACAAGAGAAAACAAGGACTAACAGTTCCTTGAAAACAAATCCACTTCTCCGTCGGACTCTGTCCCCGAGTCTCAGAGGAATGCCCTGCCTGCCTGTGAGCATCTTCCAATATATTGGTCAGCCACAGAAAATACATTTGAAACAAAAAGACAACTCATCCTCTCATAGTTTTGCTAGCTGGGTCACTGAGTGATACAGGAACTGAATTAAAGGATGGATGTTGGCTTTAAAATCTGTAAAATGTTGCAGTTGTTAAAAACATCTGCAGTTCTACACGCTGAAGGATCCAGTTTTTCTGGGAAGATCGTGATGCTGAGTGGTTTCAAAGCAAATGTTGTTACGTGTAATATTGTCCAACGTGATGATGTGCTCATCTCCCCATGCACCAAGTACACTGAACATCGCCTGATGCATCTTCCTTCAATACAACCAGTCTTGACCATTGCTACAAGTAGGATTTGGACCGGAACAATATCCGTAAACTCCACAGGACTGGCTGCTTGGCTTGGTTTGGCTGCATCCCCACAGAGCTGATCCAGCAGTCTGGTTCCTCTGGACTTGGTGCAGAGCTGGGAGCTCCGCTTCCAGTGAAGTACTGCGAGTCTCCATGCTAGGGTGGGGCAAGCACATATTTTTTAGATGATAGCTAAGCAAATGCAGTCTTCCAGTAATTCATAAAACAGGGACAGTGCAAGAAGTCCTGAAATTCTTGCCTTCTGGCAGAGACACTTGATAGCATCATGCTGCGTAATTTCACACACGAACCACACCTTGGCCCAGCTCCCCTATGGGGATAGCTTTTCAGGATGGTGTGAGAAACCCCCGGCTGCTAGCACCCAGGGGAGGACACCGGGGTTCAGCATCTTTTCCACGTAAGGTCCTTGAGAACAGACGTGTGCCTGTCCAGCTGCACATTAGGTCCCCTCCACGGGCAGAAAGCTTGATCTGCAGCGCGCAAGGGCAGGTATGTGCCTGAAGGTGCAACCCACTCGTTCCTTTTACACTGGCAACACAAAGCAGGTGAAAGCAAGTTCAGTCAGTCCCACCAGCGTTTCCCTGTTCCTCACACATCCACCACTTAGCGGGACCGAAGGTTTCCTTCGCTTCTGATAAGGGAATGCCTTGGTTTTAATAATTGCTTCTTAGAAATGAGCAGATGTGGGAAACTATTCACATCACCTCCTTTCCAGGGTAGACACTGCCATATGGTAAGCTTGGAGAGGAAACGAGGATCATAAACAATCGTATCCCACAGTGTAAGACCATCCTTTCCTCTGGCCATTATACACGGGGTGATCAAAGCCCCTGTGGCCAGTACCTGCAAGACAAAGGGACTGTTTTGGTCACATAATACGGGTTTCACCACATATGATGTTTGCAATACATTGCATCCCACTGCCCAAGCAAACTGTGTTGCTGTTATTGACCCTTTGCCAGGGGAGTTTTGCCATCGTGGTCCTGCTGCTATAGTCAACACACGGGAGCCTGCAATGACTGATGGTGGCATCAGGCAACCCAAACTACAGTCCCTTCCAAGAAAGCAGAGGGCCTCTAGCAAAGGTTGAACTGAACATGCTACACATTTGCAAAGCAGCATTTGAGAGGGGTGCCTTTAACTGAAAACGAGGAGTTTAGGTTCATCCTGGATGTAGGAGGTCCATCAGACTAGCCTGGCTAAAGCACACGAGTTTTCCATAGCCATTGGTTCACAAGGGAATAAAGGGCCATGATTCATGCTCAGCACTTTCCACTGATCACCTCAAACTTTCTGCAACACCAAAGTAAGTGCTCCGCAGAGCCAGATTTCAGTGCAAATCCAAAGAGAAGGCTTTGAACCCCTACCTGCTGACCCCACAGTAGACCCTCCCTAGCTCCTCAGAGCTTATTTGCTCAGGAGCAGGACCAGTGAAGGCAAGACCTTTCCTGCCTGCCTTCTGCTTTCAGCCACAACACTCCCTGGTGAGGCAGCAACATTTCACTTGTAAGGCTGAAGGGGTTTGCCACTCAGAAGAGCTGGGTGCCTTGAAGAGGTGTGAAGGTGATGCCTTCTGAGTTATGTCCTCAGCTGACTTTCTTCTGCCCGTGTATCCTTCTTGCAGCCCCAAGCAGATGTGCTCAGCCCATCATCTCAACCCAGATTTCAGTCCTGGGGTCAGCACGGATGCACCCTCCTCACAACCAGATTATTGATGCCTCATTGAGCATGTTGGCATAGCTGGAGACAGGCAGGACAAAGCTGCTCTGCCAGGATCCAGCAGCTTTCGGGCAGCCCCAACCCAAAAGCCGCACATACAGCACTGTGCCGTAGCGTGAGAGCAGAAGATCAGGGGCATGATCCAGCTGTAGTGCCCAGCCCTGACTCTGATCTGGTCCTTCTTATGTCCAGAGAGCCCGGCATGGGCAGAGTGATTTCATCCCTGTCTCCACACATCGTGTAGGTACACCCAGAGTCACTAATTTGGTCTAATTCAGGAGAGCAGGGTAGAGATTTTCTTTCTGGTATCATTTCATCTCTTCATGCCCTGGTTTCCTTTCAGTGAAATGGGGAATGAATCATCCTCCCCTCTTCCACCGGAGGACTACAAGGGATTAATAAGGCAGCCTGTGTAGGACACGTCAAAGCTTTCAGCTGAAAATCCTCTCCCAGAGCGCCTGTGGAGCTGCACCTCCTGCTCTGCAGATACCTGATGGAGAGATGCATTACTCCACAGAAATGGAGACATCAGGCCCCCAGCGTGAGGTGTCCCTGGAAGTCCTTCTCCTGAGGGCTCAGCTAGCTTTTCCTGGAGGTGAATACCAGCTCCGCTCAGTTAAATAACTCCTGCTACCTAATGCTGCTGAGGTTTGAAAGCTCCCCCGCCATGTCCCCCTCCTCGGGTCTCAGATCCTGTGTCGCTGGGGGCCCCTCTGGTCTCTCATTAGGTTTCCTTTATTAAGGCTTGATGTACAATGAGGGACTTTGTAGTGAAGTGACGGAGGGCAGCCAGTTCGTGTTGCACTCTTTCTCTCAGGTTTTGTAAGAGCTGGTATTGTGAAAGCATTTGACATGCCCACCAACACAAATATAAAGGCAATTTAATGACATATTGCTTTTAATTGGGGGTGTGGAAGGGGAAAATAACGAAGAAAGTGCCAGGCTGAACTGGTGCCAAAGGACTCAGGTGGGAATTTATTGTAGCGGCTTCCAAGACTGCTGATTGCCCATAGCAACGTATTGTGTAGGAACCCAGCATCCACCGCAGAAGTGATTAAAGGTCCAGAGAAGAAGGCAGAAGAGTGGTTGTATGGGTTGGGGTGGGAATAACAACTCTAGGTGGGCTCGAATTCACACAAGAAGCTTTTGGGGGGGTTCTGTAGCACATCAGAGCAGGTTATGGAGGGGTAGAGATCTTGATGCTCCCTCAGTGAATGCTTGGTGTGCAAAAAGCATTAAACACCTGCCTTTAAAACATAGGTCTCTTCCAACTGTATAAAACTGAGTGGCACAAAATCACCACTGACCTTATGTTGGCCAACACATGAGGAGCAAAAAACCATGAATTCTGCTCTTGACTTCGGCTATGCCCTGGTTGTAGTGGAAGTTTAAGACTTGAGATGGGGAACACCAGATACAGTTTGTAAAATCCAGTCGGATGCTGAGAACTCTCTCTTCCAGCCCTAAAACCTTCAGTGCTGCAGGTGGCTGAGCACCAAGGTGGCCTCCCAGAGGCAGAGCAGCAGGCAGAGGAGAATTATCTCATAATATGTGAAAAAAGCACAACCTTCTTTCAAGGCAGCTCTTGTGCTGCTGGTGATTTTCCTGGGAGAGGAGGTGGTAGTGCAGGAAGATTCCCAGGAAAGCAAGCATGTCTCTTCCCAGTGCTTCTTGAAACAGAGGTGGTTGGTTGATAGGTGTGAAATGACCTTGCCTAAAAGGAAGTATGAAATATATTGGGCAAGGTCAAGGAAAGAAAAAACTTATTTAATGCCTGCTTTCCCCCTTGCAACCTAAAAAATAGAAGTTTCCTGTGACTTCACTTCAAGCCTGGGAAAGGAAAACTTTAAAACAATCTTCCTGGGAGGTCCTGATGAAACAGGGCTGTCAGAGAAGGCAGCCAGTTGCCCTTCTGATTTGAAATCCAGCTAATTAGCTCCGACGCACTGCGCTTCAGATCTGAGCAGGGCGCGAAGCTGCCGAGTTTGATATTTCCAGGCCTGTCAGCCCGTGCATTAAAAAAGAAACAAGCTCCATTGCAGCGAGGGAGCCGCGGGCTTAATGAGGCACCCTGGGGCAATTTGGCAGAGCCAGGAAAGAGACCGCCCCGACGGCAAAGCCCTCCTCGCCCGGGCTCCTGATGGGAGCCTGGGGTGCGCAGGGAAATTCCTCCTCCCAAGGCCGCTGTGGGAATTCACGAAGGCTGGAAGCAGACTGCAGCACCAAGAAGATGGAGGGGAAGCAGTCCTCTGAAGGAGCACAACTGCAGCAACAGGGCACCATCTTGAAGCGGCAGCTTCCTGCCGGCATCCCAGGGCTTTGAGCTGCAGGGGGATGCAGCGTGGTGGTCTTCTGGGCAGGCAAAGCCAGGCACGGATGCTGTCCGTGTTTCTCGTGCTGGGCTGGGGATAGCATCGACTCCTTTTGGAGGCCCTTTCCTGAAGCCATTTGGATGTGGTAACAGCCCTGGGACAAACCCCTGGACCAAGATGCAGACTGTGTTAAACTGTGCCTGAAACCAGGACAAAACTTGCATTAAGAGGTGTCGATACACTTATCAGGTTGTCCTGTCTCCTGTAAGGTTGGCCAGGCACAGCTACTGTTGAGACAACTCAAGGCAAGACGAAGTCTCATTAGGGACGTACCACCTCTGGGTGTAGGACCTCTACCTACCAAGAAAGGACGGAGGAAGTGAGTTTTTCTAAGATACAAATGGGAACTAGAATAGAAGTCAGGCACTTAAATTCTATTTGAGGTCCAAATTTCTCCAGCATGGAGTTTAGCACAGCTGGAATAAAGAATTATTTTTCATAAAGCCAACTGCAATAGCACTACTGAACCTCAGAGGTGAGTATTCCAGCTCAGATGGTGGCTTAGCAGTTGGCAGGCCCAAATTCTTCCATGAGGTCCCCAGGCCTGATACAGAGGTTTTACAGATGCTCCACCAGCAAAAGTGTTGTCACTGCAGCAACACATACCAGTTTCCTAACTGGGTCTGCAACACAGGTCAGGAAGCTGTTGCTGTCTTTAATCATTCAGGTTTTGAGACCTGAAGCATCCTGTAGTTCACTGAGGGCTCCAACTCCAACCTGGAGAGCAGGAGAGCCCAAGGGAGATCCATGCAGCTGTGGTAGACATGCTGCCTGTGTCCAAGGCAGGCATAGGAAAGCAGACCTGAGCGTGTCCAAACTGCAGTGCAATTCACACTAGGACATCATCACAGACAGGGTCCTTCATGGTCTTTTACATATGCCCACGGTGAACTCTTGGTGGCTGTTTCCTATTTTAAACAATCCCTAAATTTGTGCAAGGGATCATGCTGCCAGGCACGAGGGGAAAGTCCCCTTTGGGACTATGTCTCGCATTTGCAAAACAAACCATGACCATATACTGTAGTTTTTATCCCTTAGCTCTGGAGGAAGAGGTAAAACAGAGGAAAGGGAGAGAGTATTTATGGTGAAAGTTGGTACAACAGGGGCCATCAAGGAGTGATTTTCACTTCAATGCCTTGTTGGAGAAATCTCAGCCCAAAGAAAGAGCTTAACCAAAAGAATCAGGAAGACAATATTATTCAGGTGATCTAATGTTATGCTTCAGAGAGCACAAGAAGTTTACATGGGAGGGTGAGAAAGCCATTTTTCACACAGTTGAGGGTATTGCACAGCTCACTGGCTGTATCCTGGGAAAAGTCTCACCCAATGAGTAGTTGCTATCTGAGAAGATAGGATTAGCTGGAACAATGGTCTGATCGGACCATTGGACTGTAAGAATTGGCTTTGTCTGAGTACCCATTCTCTTCCCTTGCCTCCCCCTTGAAAACACACATCAAGACAGATCACAGCTCTCTGTCCCACCAGACTGGGAGTTGTGTTGCTGCTTGCAATAAAAGATAGGGCATGTAGAAGTGGATGTCAGAAGTGCTGGACCTTGCTTCAGTCTGGTGTTTGCACTGCTGTGAAAAAGTCGTGACACTTAGCACAGCTACTGAACTAGATAAGAGATAGAAGGGCAGCCCCTATCTCAAAAAACAATGAAAGGCACCCGTGTGTTGGTACTTCACTATGAACTCAGACTGCCATGTCGGGGCAGGCTTTTTATTAAAAAAAAGGTATGCTTCAGGTTTCACTGCATCTGGTGCAGTCGTATTGCTTTGGTCAGCGATGGTCTTCACTGCTCTGCCTTGGCTTTTGCTATGGAGCAACTCCTAGATGTCAGGCCAGGAAAACTTTCAAGCATATTCTTAAGAACCCTTGATTTCCATCATGTACAACTAGCTTGCATTGTCCTTTAAGCTGTTTTCCTTTCTCTGCCATCAATTCTACCTTAAAAACAACTTCCAGGGTGTCTTGTCACCCCCATTATCTGGTGTTTAACATGATCTGTCCAGTTCCCATCTTGCTCCTTCTAGCAGCAATAATCTGTGTATGCAACGTTGATGCGGGATAAATGTCGCCTGAAAGACTTCAAGGCTGAGCTTAAGCAAGATTTGTAGGGAGGGAACATATCTTTTATTAGGCCAACTGCTTTAGCCTGAAAAAAACAGAGGAGTTCCCAAGCACATCAAACATTTGACCTGATGGTGGATGCAAACTGAGTCACCAACGTCACACTGCAGTGACAGAGGCAAGCACTGGCCCACCCCACGGCACGTAAACAAGAAAGACCTGGAACGACACATGAAATCATCACAGATTCTAAGAGCTGGGTAGACCAGAGACAATCTCCAGCTCACAAGTATTTCTAGTGTGATTCAGACGTCACTGCCCTCCCCATACTCTCTATTTCCATATTTCCCAATGCACCCCTGGTATAGAAGCTCTGACACCAGGCTCTCATCTGAGGAGGCTGCTTTCTAAAGTGTGTTCTGTGCTGAAACTGCACTGGGAAGATACGAAGAAAAAAAGGAAGAGTGCAGTTAGCTACAACTCCTGCTCCAAAGTGAGACTGGATGCGCAACGGGCACAGGGCTGTCTGGATTATGCTCATGTTCAGAAAAAGAAGGAAGATTTGGAAAGAGGAAGGAAGGAAGAGGGGCTGGTGGACCCAGAGCATCCCCCACACTGCTTGCAGGAGTTCACCCCTAATAAGATGCTCTGGCTGAGGACACAGGAACAGGAGGGGCCCCTGGAGAACCTTTCTAGTCCCATTTTCTGTGTTTCGCCAAGGCTAACCAGTAGGCTAAAATACTATGTCTTTAAGGCAGGGCTGTTGTACATTCCTAATCCAAAAGTCACACATCTGAGCTCTTCTCCTAGTAAAGGCATGTGGAGCTTCAGTGATTTCCTTGAATCTATTCTTTACCTGTAGTGCCTTGGGCTCTGGTGGGATGACTCCTGACTTGACATAATCATTTGGCTTAAGCAGTTGAAAACTTCTCCTTCCATCATTCCATTTTGGATAACATATGAATATCCCATATGGAAGGATCTCCCAAACATTGCACCCCTCCAACCACCAGTCACCACGCAACTCTATCCAAGCAGGTCACCTCCCACAACAGCCAAGCCTTAGGAGCATCTCTACGCACCCTCACCCTCTGCAAACGGCTTGCCACATGCTTTTGCATGATGGGCACATCCTAGAGACCAGACTCCATCCAGTAACGGATTAGCAGCAATTAAGCAGCGCTCATCAACCTGGTCCTTACCAGACCTCCCCTGAACTGAACGGGAGCCACACTGGGTCTTGCCTCTTTCCGTTTCTGGGGCTAATTATTACCAGCTAAACAGCACCAGGCTTCTCCTTTTTCTCTTTGCCATGCTTGTTAGCATTGTTTCTTGCAGCAGCTTTTCATCTCAATGGAGGCAATTGTGCCTGGCTGACATTTTAATTCTTTCCAGCTGCATCTGAACAAAATGACACAAATTAAGTGGAAGGGCTTGGGGAAGAGGGGGAAGGAATTTCCCAGCCCCCACAGTCGGCCCTACAAGGAGGGTTTTGTGCTCGGTGCAGCAGATGCTCAGAAGATGCCTCAGAGAAAGGTTTTAATCACAGAATCCCAGAATCACAGAATGATGGGGGTTAGAAGGGATCTCTGCAGATCATCTGGTCCAACCTCCCTGCCAAGGCAGGATCACTCAGGGCAGGTTGCACAGGAACACATCCACTCGGGTTTGGAAGGTCTCCAGAGAAGGAGACTCCACAGCCTCTCTGGGCAGCCTGTTCCAGGGCTCCGTCACCCTCATGATAATGAAGTTTTTCCTCATGTTGAGGTGGAACTTCCTGTGCTGCAGTTTGTGCCCATGGCCCCTCATCCTATCACTGGGCACTGCTGAAAAGAGACTGGCTCCATCCTCCTGACAGCC
>NW_010539671.1:24054-33947 GCF_000687285.1 Phaethon lepturus | reverse complement strand
GACTCCAAGGTCCTTCTCCATGGAGCTGCTTTCCAGCAGGTCAACCCCCAACCTCTACGGGTGCATGGGGTTGTTCCTCCCAGGTGCGGAACTCTACACTTGTCTTTGTTAAATTTCGTGAGGTTCCCCTCCACCCAGCTCTCCAGTCTGTCCAGATCCCGTTGAATGGTATCACAGCCTCCTGGTGTATCAGCCACTCAATGATGATGCCACACTGACAGCATGGTCTGGTCCAGGGGATGCTGTGTTGCACCAGCACTACCTTTCTAGATCTGTTCTCCTGAAACTCCCAGTGGGGAGACTTAAAGGTCAAGGACTTGCGAGGTCTCCCAGCAGAGCAGTGGCACACATTTATGTGTAGACATTGAGCTT
This sequence comes from Phaethon lepturus, assembly GCF_000687285.1. Taxonomy (NCBI): domain Eukaryota; kingdom Metazoa; phylum Chordata; class Aves; order Phaethontiformes; family Phaethontidae; genus Phaethon; species Phaethon lepturus. Next base: position 33,575 of record NW_010539671.1, on the reverse strand, counting down.
AGGGACATGGCTCAGTGGTGGACTTGGCAGTGTTAGGTTTACAGTTGGACTTAATGATTTTAAAGGTCTTTTCCAACCTGAATGATTCTATGGTTCTATAGAATTCTATAGAATCTTTACTTAGAGGAAGTTTCCCAAGGCAATGTGCTGCAGTGGGCCAATACCTTGCTTTAGGGACCCCTACACCCAAGTAAGTGTGGTTGAGTGAGCTCAGCCCACTTTACGAAGGGTCTGCAGATGAACTAAGCTGGTTAAAGAGAGATAAAGAGAAGAGATTGTCAAGTTGTGGATCTCTTTAGCAATGCATAGGAACTCCAGCCATAAACTAAGACCTCTCTGGGCAAGATACTGCATAAATACAGAACAGAAAGCCTATTTATACCCCTAAAGATATTAAGAAGACCAAAGATGTGCATTAAAACTAGTCTACTTAAATACTGATTTTTTAGGTCTTAGGATACTTTAGAGATACCCAGGCTGCATGTTTCAGAAGCTAAGCCCTTTAGCCTAAGCTAGGCCAAAAAGAGATGTCAAAAGAAGAATTAAAGGCAAAAAGTCTTAGCAGCTAGTATTAACCACAAGGAACAAGATCAGACTGGTTCAGTAAACCGCAGGGCAACACAATTACACTGATGCTAGATTAAGCCTGCCCTGAAACCAGAAGATGAAATCGGAGAGGTTTGCTTGCCACATTTGTGTTACTGCAGCCTCATATTAGTAAGCAGGGATGGAAAAGGGTTTGGCCTTTCAGTGGTTCCTCATTCTAGCACCACGCTCATGGTCACACCACGACTCCCAGCTTCAAGGGTGACAGGAGCCTTGCCTCCTTGCTTGCTGCTTGGACACATCGCCCATCACGCTGGTCCTTTTTTCCACATTTAGGAAGGATACATTTTTGACGCTCAGCTACTTTTTTTGTGCTACACTTGGGCAGATTTTCCAAGGTCTTACAAAGCCTAATATTCATACTCCTTGGTTGCTGTTTCACATCAAGCATTTTAAAGCCCTCCTGAGGCCCAGCTCCTGCCTGAGGGCGAAGAGTGTGTGCTATGGTCTGAAGGTGCAGCTATAGTTGTTGTCAGAACTAGCATGAGGCTACCTGGCTCAGACATCAGTAGAACTGCAACCACAACAACTGGATGGTCCAACATCCCCAGGAGCTTCTCATTTCAGCACACAACAGGAAGCAGGAGCTGGTGCAGAGGATGATAAGGAACTGGAGACCAGGGGGAGTGCAAGGGACCACAGGGAAATCAGATGCAGAAGGTGAAGAAAGAAGGTGGAAGAGAAGTAACAGACACCCAGTGAGCTGGTTGTCATCACCTGAAATGCCCAACCTCCACAAAGGTAGCACCATTGGGTCTGGAGAGCCCATCCCAACATTTGACACCAGACCAAAGTCCCTATGTGGGGAACTGAATTGCTCAAGGTCATGCTACAGTCTGGGGCAACTCAGAGACGCTCCTGAAAGGTGATGTGGATCTTAGCAGGGCCAAATAAGTTTCTGGAGGCACGTATTTCTCTTCACTAACTACAGAATCATAGAATCATTTAAGTTGGAAAAAACCTTTAAGATCATCAAGTCTAACCATTAACCTAAGAGTTCTAAGTCCACCACTAAACCATGTCCCTAAACACCACGTCTACGTGTCTTTTAAATACCTCCAGAAAGAGTCAAGGATGTCTGAGTTCCCAACCCACATCCCTCAGGAATTCGAGATGCTTTTAGTGGCGAAATAAATTGTCCAGGGAGGACCACGCCAGTGAAGAAGTGAAGATGTTTTCCAAAAAGTCTCAGTGCTGAACTTTTCAGCTGCCTCAGAAACTAATGTGAACAGCAGACTCCCACTTACAAAAAACACCTCTATGCCTTTCTTCCTCATACACGCTGTGGTGCAAGACCCATTTTTCTAGGTGATAAGGGCTTCTTTCCGGTGGTTGAGTTCGGGGCTCTAACACCAAGAAAAAGCAATGTGATTCTGGCAGGTTTTCAAAGGACCCATCCTAATACCTGAAGAAACATCACTGGGATGTGCTGAACTGAGAAATGAGGAGCGAGAGGGGGGCTTGGTGTTTTCAGCCTTTGCCATGATTTTATTTTTCTTTAAAGATGTATTTGAACAGCTCACAGCAAGGGTCTGGGGCTATGAATGCTGCCAGGCTTTCGGTGTCTCTGTAAAACCATGCAGGTCTAAAATATTTGTGATCAAAATTGAGCACCAGGGCTTGCTTATTGCGTTATTCTGCACCTCTGTATATCCTCATGACTCCTCTGAAAGGACGAGGCACAGAAAGGAGCAAAGGGTGAAGGAGATAATAAGCATTTCCCAATTTATAAAGGGCTGCTTGTTTGGGCTTTCTTCTTGCAGAAAGGGTCTCTGTCCAGTAAGTCAAATTCCTTGGGGGATTTAAAGGAACGTGACACTATCCCTTTGTTATTTCACTTAGAGGCCTTGCACCTCAGGCTGCAGTTTCTTGATATGTTTTCTTTTGCAGCAACATCATCTTAAACACTTGCCTCCCAGTCCTTGTCCCTAACCCCGTCCCAAGAGTTTGTTCCTGCCGTATCATTGTGTAGCGCCACAAAGCTGCGGCTCAGTAGGGTAGGATAAAAAGAATCAGGGAAGTAACTGATTAAAGAAAAAAAAAAAAATCTGTTTTGGCTATGTTGCTTTTAATCTGGATCCGTTCCCCAAACCAGCTCTGGGCAGAGCAGCTGTGCTGGCAGAGCAGAATGGATGGCATGCAGCAACGCTACGGCAGGAGTGATAGGCAGGGGAGGGAGGGAGAGCAGAAAAGCCACCAAAGAACACGTACCTTGAAGCTAAAGACTCAATTAGTGGCTTTTCATGTGGCTGTTCCATGGGAAAAAGACAGTAAATCACAGGTCCTGCATCCCCCCGGCACATAGCCATGCCTGGAGCATCTGCGGTATCGATGCAGAGCCCTTCCCCACCTTAGGGACCCTGCAGAAGGGGAGAGAGGACCAGGTTGCTCTGACATCTACATAAGAAGAAAGTTTGGAAAGACTCAACTCAAGATCTTAAAGGTGCTTTAAGCCACATCTGTGCTCTTACAAGTCCCAGATCTAAGGAAGATTTTGCAGTAATGTATATGGGAATGGGATGAGTACCATAAGGCCTCTGGAAATGTCACCGAGCTCCTAAAGTCAGTGTAGAAATAGTCTTGGCTATTGAAACAACTTGGTAAGGTGGAGATAAATGGACGGCTGGAGCTGCAGGGGAGAAGGCTCTCACACTGCTGTGCTGGGCTCCTGGGAAGGGCACCGAAGGAGCAGGGGATGGGACAGAGTGAAAAAAACCAGCACGCAGCAAGCACATGGGCAGTCCTGATTTAGGTGCTAAGATGAACGAGGCAGCAGTGGAGCGATCTGAGGAAAGGAAGGACTTTCTGTCTGTCTGTCTGTCTGTTGAGGAAGAGCAGAAAGGGCAGGAGGGGGAAGGGAGCCCTGCTTTGCGGAATGCTAATGAGGCAGAGGTGCTGCTGCTTGACGAAGAGCTGAATGTGCTTCAGGGACCCTCCAGGGACCATTACTTCAAAATGACTTTCAGAGAACGCCACTGGGACACTCCCGGCTCTGCACGGAGTACGCAGCGCGATACGTCTTCGCGCAGCGAGATTGGCACATGGGTGATGAATGTCAACAGTGCAGGAATTCGCTTTAAGGGGAGAAAGGTAATTAACTTTGGAGACAAGGATTGGGGCTGAATGCACGTGGGCATGTTTTGTGCTGGGCTGCATTCGAAAGGAGCTGGGGGTGAGATGAGTGTGCAACACTAGTGGGTGCATGTCCCGGTTGGGTGTGAGCTGGGGGTGGCTGACTGTCCTGAATCTTGCTGTGTGATGCAGATTTTACAGTCAACTCTTACAAAGTCCCCGAAGTCCCATTTCTCACCCCAGTAATGAAATGTGGAGGGCGGGGGTGGGGGAGTGGGGAGAGTTTTAGTCCTCAACTTCAAGCCCTGAAGTTGCAAAGGGCTCAAAGGAGAGGGAGGTTTAGCATGGCAAGGGAGAAGATGCTGTGCGTCTATCAGAGGAACCATGTCTGTGCCTTCCTACGATCTTACCATGAGAGCGCGTCTTGCAGTTAACACCTCCCTAATTAATACACACGACCAGAGGAAGGGAAAACACATAACGCCCTTCCACTTTACCAGAAGGCCACCCAGCCAAGCTGGTTGTCCAGTGGGTGCCCCAAACTATCTCCTCCAGCCTTTACCACACCTTATTAACAGCTGTAATTTGTTTTTGAGACTTTGCTTCAGCTGCGACACCACCCTTATTTCAAACCCAAACCTTTTGCTTCCAAATCCAGTTCGGTATGCTAAGGAACAGCAGGATGCACACAGTTACCAGGAGGTCCTTAACAAAACACAAGCATTTATCCAAAGAACTAAGAATAACCTAACGTTTCCCTACCACCTCAGAAAAAGAAACACATTGTTCCCATTAAACGCCAAGGAGCGCGCTTCGCTGTGACGCAGTATCATGGGGAGAGAAAACAAAGGCATACTGGGCAAAAACATACCAAATTTCATTCCAGGGTTCATGTTTTAACATCTTGTAACTCAAAAAAGCCTTCATTGGTTGTAGTCTGTTTTGGCACCATAATTTTCATTTGCCTTCTGTTTTCAACCCAAATTGATTTTGAAGCCAAAACTACAAAAAAGTACTAACACTGGGCTTTATCACTGAAAGGTGATCACACCTTTGCTCAGGGGATGCTGTTGCCTGTTCGAGATTCCTGGCTGGTTTCAGCAGCAGCCCTGACATTCATGGTGATGAGCGAACATGAAGGAAGACACTGCTCCCATCCTATCAAGCTAAGATTAATGCCTATTATGACAGCCCTATTCAGTACACCTATTGTCAAGCCAGCTTGTGTTCCTGCTCCGGATTGCACTCTGAGGAGGTTTGTCTTTCTCTCCACGTTAGGTGACTGTGCTCATGACCGGAGAACACAAACTAAGGTCCTGGAGTAAACAGCAGAAACGTTCCCGGCAAGGTTTTGTCTTTCTGCACCCATAGGACTCAGCTTGGCTAATGCAGCTGGAGATTTGTCCTTGTTTTGTGCAATCTCTGTTGGTTATTTGAATAGATGCCAGGGTATGATTCATACTACCTAAGTCTATACGTTTAAAAAAGATCCATGTTTAGTCTAGGTATTCTCTCTGTAGGCAAGGGTAAGAGATTTTCAGAAGGCAATTCAGCCAGCCCACTTTGGACACATGCATTAGGGTGGTTTGAATCAACCTGCACAAGTGTCTTTCTCTTTCCAACCACTAGAAAGGTTGGAAAGGACACTTCGACTAGTGGCTTCCAAGGACAAAGGTATTTTCTGTTCAAGTATTTTACATTTCCACAGGTCTTTGTTTCCCATGAGTGCTTAGAAAGCTATTACATTGCCTTTCAGTCTAATTCTCTTTTCCACTTATTCTGGTGCACAAATGTAGATAGGTATTTTGTTTAACGACGGACCAAAAAAAGGAAGACTTGCAGGAAACAGCAGGGGTTTTGGTTTAGAAATGTGAAAAAGATAAGAGATTTTCTTGATTTGGAACAATGCTGCAGTTAAACTTATGTTTTTGTCAGCTTTCTGTTGTGTAGTTCATCATTTGGAATTCATTAAGTAGTTATTTGCCTTTCTTTAGAGACAGAGTCATCAAACTACAGTAAAGGCCCAAGGTTATAGTCCTGAATCTTAGCTAGAATCAAGCCCTCGCCGAAGGTTGAAGCAGTTTATATCAGTCTGAAAAGGGTCCTAGCTCAGATACTTCAGTTAGAAACCCATGACAAGTAGGATGAACTTGGGCCCAGCTGGCGAGATCATTGCAAAAGTGTTTGACACAAGCACATTAGAAGCTGCTAAGAAATGTGGCTGAGTTTGAAAGCCCTGGACTGGTCTGCAAAGAGATACCTCGCCTCGCTAGAATTTGAAGAAATGAATAACAGGGCTGCAGGGGGTCAATGCAGTCAAGGACTACAGATCTGTCAGCAGAACATCCCAGCAGTGACAGGGAAGATAAATTCCATCCTGACATCTTGGTACTCCCAAGGGGAGTTCATTTCAGATGGATGAAGCTGGGATTTCAGACTTCAAAGCGTGACTCTCCAGGGCCTGAAGAAAATTGAGCAGGAAATGATTCATTTAGGCTCATCCATCTCTGGATGCCTACCCTCAAGGGGATGGAAGCAGAATCCTCTGCTAGCTTGGATTATTCTGGTCTGAGCTTGGAGTGACTCCAGTGACACCAATATTACTGGTGTAAGAGAGATGAGAGTCTGGGTAGATCCTCAGTTTCTCAAGAGGAACCACTTGAATTGCCATGGTGGTGAGAAAATGACACCCATCTCCTTAAGAGAGCCCCTACCTGGTGTGACCTCTAAGTTCAACACCACATTCAATGCAAGATCAACACTGGGCTTGCGGTCCCCTCACTCCTCCTCTTCATGGAGAGCCAAAGCCCACCACATGCAGCAGGGGCACCTGCACCCTTTGTCTCAGCCCTGGACCTCCACCCTGGATCCTGCACCATGAAGTTGTTTAGTTGTCCGCTTCCTATTCATTTCAGCCACTTGTGTGGCTGATTCTGAACTGTGGATATTTCTCAATTCCTGGAAACTGTCTGAGACCTCCCACCTTCACAGTACCCAAGATCAAACCAACTGCCTCCAAAGCTGCAAAACCCAAATACTTAATTTTGAGCTAAATCATAAGTTTTTCCAGGCAGTCCCCACCCAACACCTACCCTTGGTGGATAGTCAGGCGTGTACTACACAGAGCAAGGACTCACTGCGCCCTCGGAAGAGGGAGAGAGCAGGGACCACACACATCTTCCATTGAACTCTGCAGCACCCAGGTATGAAAGGGACAGGGCAGGGGCACTGGGCTCCATGTGACCAGCGTTGAATGGATGGAGCTGGCAAAGCTGGGTTTCACCAGGGCGGGCGCTTGCTGGCAGCAGCTACTTTTGTTTATCAAGTTCCTTGTAACCACGTAAATTAGAGACTGGATCATTAGCTTCACAATGAACCAGAATGCTGATTTATTTAATGAATGTAAATGGTCTTTTGCTAGCTAATTAAATTAGGGAAATGAGAACTGTTGGTAACAAAGTGGATAGCAAGGAGGGAAAAGGCTTCTGTACCCCAGTGACAGCCGTAATACAGGTCTTTCCATGCCCGTGCCCCTCCGTAAAAGCTTTGAACCACGTTTCTGTCCTTCAAGGGCAGGCTTTCACTACGTGATCTGTGATCAGCCATGGGTTACTGGAGGTCTGTAAAGGTCCTGAACCGGGACAGGTGATGGACTAGGCTTCACTTTCTGGTTACACCTGTGTGCATCCATACTAAGCTGAGTGGTCGCCTTGAGTTCCTATCAGTGCAAATACAATCATTTGCATAATTAGTGTAATGAGCTATTTATAATCACTTCCACTCTCATCTACCAGGAGTCAGTTGCTCAGTGCTTTGGAAATTCCCTACTTTGAAAACTCTCCTGTTCCAAACTACCTGCTTATGAAAATACACCACAGACCTTCAGTGGTCAAGTCCAGCACCCAGTAAGTCCAGTCCTGACCTTATAATACTGAACCCAGAGACAAGAAAAATTGCCTTCACACAAAGGCTTACACAGATGGTCCCCAGGCATGCATTTCAGGGCTGTAAATGACCCACCATAGCAAGAGTGGACTCTATGTCTGTTGTAACACTGTTATGAGCTCCTCATGTGGAAGACCTCAGTGTGTCAAAGACACCACAATCTCTCCACTAAATAATATTTGGTGAAATTTCAGCTTCACAATGCTGAATTCCGAGCGAATTCCTTACTCCATAGACATTGCTCACCTCAGGAACCCCTTCTCCCACCTAACACAGCCGCAGCAACGGGAGACTCCTTCAGGTATCACAATGGCCAAATGCCAGGCAATAAATCTTAACAATTCCTTTCAGATGAGGCATGGGTATGCTTAAGATAATAGAGCTCATAGAGGAATGGTATTTATTTCCTGCCAAAGAACATAACTAAAAGTCAAAGTGCCTTTTGACAGGTTTATAATCCACCTATGCGTTGCCAACCATGTAGGTCATACATTAGTCAAGCTGTATATTACTCCAGACTCCTCTTAATAAGCAATTTAAAGACTTTTAACAGCCTTTTTGTAGGCTATTGGGAAGTAAAGCAATAACAGAAATATCACAAAACACTGTCTATCCAGAGCACCTACAAACAGATTGTTATTCTCAGGAAATAAATCAAATACAAGACTTCAAGCTTCAAGGAAATAATTTCCATCAATTAAGCCATGTAAATGACCAAGCTCTTCAAATCAAATCAAGCGAATATAACTAACTCATGACAAAAGGTGCCCAGAGGTTATAAAGTCACCATATCTATAGGTGTTATTAATAGGAAGAAGTCTGTAAAGATTTAGGTCTATGCTTGAATTTTCAGGGCTTTATATCTACATGGGAGGCAATAATTGGAAAGCAGTGATGATTAATATGCCTGATTAATTGCACTATCAGAAGACAGGCAATGCAATTACAGAGTCTTTCAGACACGCATGATCCTACACTCCATCACCAACTGAATAAAACAAACACAAACAGAATTAATCAAATGAAATGGGAAAACTGAATTTAAGTAAACGCATGCAAAATGTCAAAGACACTTCCATTCTGGATGCCTCTCCATATCAGCACGAGAAGCATAAAATTAAAAAGCTGAAGAAGATAAGTGATGCATCGCAAAGAAAATCAAAGGAATTTCCCAGCATGGGCTCTTATGGCTCCCTTTGGTCTGCAACCAGTGTGGGGGGTAAAGGCATCTTTGGGGTGTTTCAGGACAGGCTGCAAAGTGCTTGAGAATGTCACCACTGGCCATGACTAGCTCGGGAGTTCATCTGTTCCCAAGGCCAGCTTTACAAAGACCCTTCCTTCTCCCTTATTTCCCATCTCCCTTGCTCCTAACCAGCCTCTCCTAAGCAGAGAGAAGGACTCTTTTGGCATCAGCTGTGTTCCCTCAACTGTGGTAAAACACCACCCGTATTTTTCTTGGCAAAGCAGATGTAACTACCTTATCCCCACCTCCTCCCTACCCCAATGTGCTTTCCCCAGCTGGATGCATACTACTCCTTTGAGTCATTCCCATGCAGCAGGCTGGGGGTCCTGTGCTGAACCTGTGAACTGATCCAAGTTAAAAAAACCTTGCCAAAAAAAGTGAGAAATTTTTAAAGCTGTGGGAGGGGCTCAGGAAGCCCAGGGAAGGGAATAGCAACCAGGGGCAGGGTGAGAGCTGCTGAAGCCAGTTTTGACTCCATGATAAGCGCCTTTTGAGCCACAGTTCAGCCAAGGGAATGGCGGGGGGTGTTACATGTGGACTAGGGGCTCTTCAGCCCCTCTGTAGGTCCACCTCTGCATGATCGGCAGGGAGGTCACAGCAAAATGGAGAACAAAGCCAAAACCTCTTAGCCATGAGGAGAAAGTCTTCACAAGAA